>NW_007731286.1:5971-6773 GCF_000696425.1 Galeopterus variegatus | reverse complement strand
ATTTACCATGCAAACAGAAATGAAAAACGAGCTGGAGTAGCTATTCTTATATCTGAAAAAAAGAGACTTTAAACTAAAAACCACAAAAAGAGGTAATGAGGGCCACTACATAATGATAAAAGGATTGATCCATCAAGAAGACATAACAATCATAAATATATACACACCCAATGTTGGAGCAGTCAGATTTATAAAACAAACTCTATTAGACCTAAAGAAGGAAATGGACACTAATATCATAATAGCAGGGGACCTGAACACCACACGGTCAATATTGGACAGATAACCTAGGCAAAGAATCAGCAGAGAAANCCACCAACCTCACATGCAAACGGAATAATTACTCTGGATTCTGCATTGTGAGCTGCTCTCCGTACCTTGAATTACCTTTGAATTAAATCTTTTTTCTTTGAATTTGCATCTCTTCAAGACACGAGATTAAAACAAAATTTGCACTAAATTGGATTTTAAATGATCTTCTGTTCATTTACTCTTCATCTTTCTTATGTGGATATGCAAGCGAGAAGAGGAGACTGGACATTTCCAACATGCTCACTCCCTTAATTTGTCGGTCTAGAGGTTTGGCTTCTACAAACCAAGTCACCTACAGCCCACAAATGACGTCTGTGGTTTCAGGAGCCTGTGGTTCCAGTGGCAAAGGTTTAAATATAATTCAGGAAAGTTTGGGCGACGGGTCTGGAGCAGCCGTGCCAGGAGACAGCGCAACCCTGAGAAGTGTGTGCTGTGATACCAGACTACTATTTGCATTTCCAAGAGCAACAAAAAACGAATAAATCTTTCA
>NW_007731286.1:0-574 GCF_000696425.1 Galeopterus variegatus | reverse complement strand
GCTAAAGGTGAATGAATCAATTCACACACATACACACACACACACACAAACAAACAAACAACAACAACAAAAAAAAAACGGGGGGGAGAGGATGATATAACAACCACAATTTTTTTTTTTTAAGTTCTTACAACAAGCAAATGGAAGGGACACACTTCAGTGGGAGGGGGGAGAGGGAGGAGGGAGGGAGGTTTCGGTGATGGGACATAATAATCAACTACATTGTATATTGACAAAATAAAAATAATAAAAATAATAATAATAATAATAAAAATAAATAAATATAATTCAAAAAAAAAAGAAAAGAAAAGACAAATAAAATTGAGAAACCATTAGCACAGCGAACTAAAAAAGAAAGGAGAAGATACAAATAACAAAAATTAGAAATGAAAAAACAATATTAGAACTGATACATCTGAAATACAAGGAAGCATTAGAGAGTACTATAAACAACTATATGCCAACAAATTTGAAAATCTGGAGGAAATGGATAAATTTCTGGACATAGACAAGCTACCAAAACTGAGCCAAGAAGATGGAGAAAATCTGAACAGACCAATAACAATAAAAGAGA
>NW_007731285.1:157447-164007 GCF_000696425.1 Galeopterus variegatus | reverse complement strand
CAGAGGACTCCTGTGCAATGTGTGCTGGGACTTGTAGTCTCTGTGGGCAAGATGGCAGCGTGGCCAACAGGGATGGTGGCTGGCCACGGTGCAGGACACAGGGGCTCTTTCTCACCACACATCCCTGTAATCTCGGATAGGACTCACCACAGTAATGATTACCATGGCTAAAGGTCACACTGGAAAGTGAACACGGAAACAGATATCACACTCTTGACTCTCTACCCAAAGGTAAGAAGACACGCTGATTAGGTGCGACTTCGTAGGCATGACTTATTTGCAGCATGGCTCACACAGAACTCCACCTCATGACAGGGGATTTCCTTTCATCTGATTGAGAACGCCATACTGGAGCAACTTCAGAAGAAATGTATCCCCACTGGCCTGTGCAACCAGCAGGGATGATGGCAACAATCCGAAATGGGTCCTTCTGGAGAATGTTCCCCTGTCGTGAACAGAGGGCTGGCTCTCCCTGTCCCTAGTCACCGTGTGCAGCTCTGGTCAAGCCCAGTGAGGGAGACAGTGATCCTCCATCATCTGCTCCCCAGACCGTGCATTGGACCGAATATGCCAGGAAAGAAAAAAAGCAGAACAAAAGTCCAAGTGGAGCATGACACGTGGCCCTGTGAAGACAGACAAAGCAGCCAGACCTGCCTCAGGGCTCTGATCCATTTTCTTGCCAGGGCCTGGAAAGTGGACTTAAGTCGCCCAGCTCAAAATCCCTCAGAATTCCTCACCAGCTCCTCTCTGCAAGTTTGTTTTTATGGCCCTATCTCAATACTGTCCCACTCACAACCTAAATCCTAGGCAAGAGAATGATTTGTTAATGTCGATAGTGCCCTTTTATTGAGTGCTTGCTAAATGCTATGAGCTGCGTTAAGCATGTATACCCATTATCTAATTTAATCCTACATCGACCCATGAGGTAGGCACAGGTTGAGCATCCCACATCTGAAAATCTGAAATAGAATTTTTGGATTCAGGATACTCAACCAGTAAGTATATAATGCAAACATTCCAAAGTCCAAAACACTTCTGGTATTAAGTATTTCACATAAGGGATACTCAATCTGTGCTATTATGCCTATTTTTCAGATGATGAACTGAGGCATAAAAGTTAAGGTCTTCACACCACCTACTGTCATCAAACCTGCAACCAAGCAGGTGGCTCTGCTGGAAGAACCTCTGTAGCCAAGCAGACAGTCACCAGGTGAAGACACCATCATCTGCTCCAAAAGGCCCTCAACATTGCCTGCAGCATTAGTACGTGCCCTCTCCCACAGTTTAATCCTGTGGCCATTCTCCACCACCCTCTTTGCCTCGATGATCTCATGTACGTCCCCAGCCTTCACATTTACAACCCCTGGATTAACATCACAGACCCAAATGTACAACCGCCTATCTGAAATGCCCATTTGTCTGTACAAAGTTGTCTCATTTAGCACGTCCTGACCATACTCTTCCTTCTGCAGATCGCACCTTTCCTAGATTGCCCCAGCTGCGACTAACTGCAAGTAGTTTCCAAATCCTATCAGTTCTAGCACTTGAACGTCTCTCAAATCTCTGCCCTGTTCTCACTGCTGTAGAGCTAGATTACAAGCCCTTTTTCCTTTTCGCCCAAATCACAAAATAACCTCTTATTTTAAAACCTCCACAAAGATATCTAAATTACATCCACAAGTTCTCTGACACATCTTCTTTCAAAAGGTGGAGTCAAATTCCTCTACTCTTGAATGTGGGCTAGACTTAATGGTTCTTTCTCCTCCGGCAAATAGGACATGGCTGAAGTGATGGTGTATAATGTCCGTCAGGTCATAAAACACATGGCCACATTCACCGTGCTCCTTCGGATCACCCAGCCTGGGGTAAGCCAGCTGCCATGACATGAGGACACTCAAGCAGCCTGTGGCAAGGTTCACATGGAGAGGAACTGGCGATCCACCAGCAACCATCATCAACTTGGTGGCTGTGAGAGCAAGCCACTTAGGAAAGGATACTTCGGCCTCAGTCAAGCCTTCTGGAGCCTACAGCCTCTGCTAGCATCTTCACTGAAACCTCCTGGGAAACCCTGAACCAAAACCTCTCAGCTAAGCAGCCCCAGAAATCTTGACTGCCCCTCACACCCACACATGTGCTGTTGTTTTAAGCCACTATGTTTTGAAATAATTTATTGTGTATCGGTAATAACTAAACTCTTATCCCTTTCCCCACTTATCACAGCCAGAGCCATATTTTTAAAACACAAGTGTGATTATGTCATCCCCTTACTTAAAATTCTTTTATGGCTCTCCACCACTCCAGACTAACAGGGAAACTCATTAAGATGGCATCCAGGGTTCTTCAGGGTCTGGCCTCTTTGGTCTCAACTCTCAAGAGCTCACTTAAGGACTCTTTCCTCAGGCAGAACGGAATTTGTTTTCTATCTGATGCTTCTCTCTCAGAGATTCTCCCTGAGGTGTTAGATCACACTCCTAAGAGTCCTACATACCTTTATCAACAAACTAATTCACATTTACCAGTGCCTCGTGCCCGCCCAGGAAAGATCATCTTTTGCATCTCTCTCCCCAGCGCTAGAACCACACTGAGCTCTTGGGAGGCATTCAAGAAGTCATTTTGATTCAAAAGAGGATAAAATAAATACAAAAAAAAAGTTATCTAAGACTGATTTCAATAGCAATCACTGACTGAATTGAACAGCACATTCCATCAGACATTCTCTATCAACTCATCCAGATAATATCAACCTTTTTGGAGACTCTAATTTCTGGAGGCTGAGCACAAACTCAGACTGTTTTGCATTTTCCAGGAAAACAGCCCCGTGGAAGGCTGTGATACTCCAGGGAGTACCTGCTTCCCCCCACCACGGCCCTAGTACCTGGGGTGTCCCATCAAGTAGATCTGACACCTGCATGCCATTCGAAACAGACATGGACTTGGAAGAGATTTCGGGTTCAGTGTCAATTTGAGGGTGTGCCTATGAGAGGCACGCATGGGTGGGTCTGGAAGAAGGTGGTCCTGACACGTTTACTTTAACCACCACGATGCAGCTGGGACGCTTCTATGTACACGACCCTGAGATCATTTCAATGCATAAGCAATCTTGTAGGGAGGAAAAGTGAGTGGTATTTTATACTGTTCATCTGAGTGATCCATTTTTTATATACATTTGGAAATAACTGGTTTTGGTCACTCATTAAAAAAGTATTTGTGAGGGGGGATGCCTAGGGGTCCACTGGAAGGTCACTTAGATTGGGGTCACCTTACCAAGGTGAAGGACCTCAGGGCTTTTATACTAAGAAAAAAAACCTGAACTCCCCACCATGGCTGACAAGGGCCGACAGAGCTGCATGGCCACCCTGACCGCTCTGGCCTCCTCCCTACTCACCCCTGCCCCCATCCCACCACCTGGGGTTGTCACCTGGGCCTTCCTGTCATGCTCAGATGTGCTGGGGGACTTCATGCCTCCTCCACCTCCAAGTCGTTGGCAGAACTGTTTCCTCCCAGTCATTCGGTCCCAGCTCAAATGTTCCCTCCTTAGGGGCTTGTTCCCTGCATGTCTTTCCAAAGGAGCCCCTCCCTCTGTGCAAGATAGGCCAGAGCAAGGACTGGGACAAGGTGCAGGAATCGCTGTAGTGGCGATCGCTGATAAGGATGTAGGAGGAACTCTCCTTTCGTCATCCCGCAGAGTCTGTCCGCTGGGCATTGGTGACAGAGGAGGGGAGTGTAGTCCTCCTCTCTGTTTCAGTTCTTTCTCTTGAAATGAGTGCTTACAGGGTTTGCTCCACAAAGGAAAAATAAAAAAGTCCAAAATGTGCTGGTTTCAATAGGTTGCTTTTATTCTCAAGTGTGTGCCTAATTTCCTTTAATTAGCCACAACTGAAAGATGCTAGTGCTTAAACACTAGTAGCTGACATCTCTCTCACAGATATTTCATCTTGAGGCAAGAGCGTGGCTTTTGTGTCCTGAGGTGGGGTCACCTCCCCAGGCCAGGCAGGCCTCCTTCAGCCAAGGGCAAGTCTCAGGAGAAGGTCGAAGGGCAGCTCATAGCTGCTGACTAGCAGCAGTGGGCGGTGGCTGTCCTTGTTGAATCTGGCCGGGCAGCCCCGGCATCGCCTGCAGTGCCTGGGTGTGGATGTCTCATCTCCGAGGCTGGTGCAGTTTTCCCCACAATGCTTCACCTCATTATGGACTATTTCATACTCTAATCGTATGCCTCTCTTCTTGTCCCATGATGAATATGTGTTCCTTGATTAAATTTAGGGCTAAAAAAAGGAAGTGAGACAGCCAGCCATAACACCTCCCAGGCTGCTGCATTCAGAGTCGACATCAGTGGTGTGCAGGTAAGACGGATCGATGAGAGAAAGGAGAAAAGAAGCCCCAGTGTAGCATTTGCCAGTTCCCTGGTGTGACTATTCCTGTCACAGCTGGCCAGCTAGCAAAATTTCTGAATATTGAAATATCAGCTCACGACTACCGCACACCACTGCGAAACGCCCCTCCATCACGCCCCTCTCAGTGATGTTATCATCTGACCTCCTACCACAGCCTCTAATGAAAGAAAATAAAGCTAGTGCCTCCTCTGCAAATACTGATAGACCTTTTTGTCTAGAAAAAAATCTGAACTAGTACAGCAAAATTGGGATGAGTGAATATTTGTGAAATATAATCCATAATCACTGTGAATGAATCGGTCCATTATATGAGAAGTAGATTAATAACATGGCCTGTCCTGCTTCTCAGCAAGTTGCTGAGTGGGTTGAAAGGGGATTTCTTAATAGGGGGGGGACCTTGCCTCCTTAATGCTCCTTTGCCCTCCAGTGTGTAAAAGTGCTGAATTCATAGGGAAGCTCATTTATCCTCATGGAAGGCTAGCTGCCAGTTGCTAAGGGAGTTAACCAGGTTAAAAGCCACAACCTTTACAAAAGAGAGAGATCAAAGCCAGAGGTGAACCTGACCCAGATAAACTACTAGGACTGAATCCCATTCATTAGACAATGTGAACAGCCTTCGTCTAGCCTGAGCTGGAAGGCAAACACTCCTGCAGCCTTACCTGGCTCCTGCTCAGGGCTCAGCCACAGATCTGGACCTGCCCCAGGTAAACTGGAAATTTCAAGTCTAGGCCAGGTATGAGGCTATGCAGAAAGAAGGAGATAAGACATGTGTGCCCCACCTCTCCCCACACACACCCCCAACCATGATAACCACGTGCCATCCCAGCCAAAGGCAGAAAAAAGACAAAAGCACCATGTCAAAAAGAAAAAATTCAGCAAGACCAGATGCCCCACCCTGCTCTCAAGGCCAGATGCCCAGCACTGCCAGGCTCCTCCTTTTCATGGAAAAAAGAAGGTACATACAAGAAGTAAACGTTCTGCACCTATATGTCACATGCAGATGAAAACAACAAATCTGTTGTTTTATGGATTGGTCGTGTGAACTTTTATGGAGTCATTACTCTGTGCCAGAAACTGGGCAAAGTTCTGAGGATACAAAGGTAAAAAGCACAGTCTGTGTCCTCCTTCAGAACGGCTCTCCCTGGCAAGCAGGCAGGCTGGATCCCTGCATGATGAGGGTTTGGGAGACTCTCTGGGTGTCCGTGGGCGTGTGAGTGTCCACACATTGCAGAGCATGGAGCTGAGAGGTAGCAGAGGATGGAGCCCAGAGGTGACGCCAGGATTCAGCTGGACGGACAGCCCTGTCACAATCCAACAAAAACCCAGGCACATAGGAGGCAAAATACTGAAGCCACAGCTACCAAGATAGAGTCAGGTGGGTTTGGAGTGGACAGTAGTAGGCAGCACCTGGAAGATTCCCTAAGTGACAGAAAAGGAGTCTGTGTCTTCCCCCTAGTTGGGAAGAGAGTTATTAAAATTATCACTATATATTCTCTATCCCTGGTTCAGAAATTCTGAAATCTCCGATAGGCAATAGTCCAGCAAATCTAAAATACCATCAATAGTACCTTGATTTGGTGTGCAACCAAGAAAGAAATAGATTCTAACAAATTACGATATGCCAACGATTTTACATGTACAGTCATGTGTTGCTCAACGACACGGATACATTCTGAGAAATGTGTCATTGGGTGATTTCCTCATTGTACAAGCATCATGGAGTGTCCTCACACAAACCTGGATGGGACAGCCTACACTCTTAGGCTATATGGTGTAGCCTGTGGCTCCTCCATGAGGAACGTGCTGCACTACAACGTTATGACAGCTACAACGTAACTAGGCAATAGGAACTTTTCAGCTCCATTATGATCTTATGGGACCAGGTAGTCTACGTGGTCCATCATGAACTGAAACATCATTATGCAGCACATGACTGTATTCCAATTTCAGAAATGTTACAATAAGGAAGAATGTGTATCAGAATCAATGAAATATAGTGGGGAGGGGGTATAGATATGTGGATAAAATATTTAGAGGGAAATAATATATTGCCAGTGAACTGCCAGAATAGACTGAATGGGCTACACTGTTTGGAATATACTTTTATAGCCCTGGAAATCCTGGAAAACCATGGAGACCAGCAGGGCACAGGAAAAAAAGGGGGGGGGG
>NW_007731285.1:146965-156708 GCF_000696425.1 Galeopterus variegatus | reverse complement strand
GAGGGGGGGGGGGGGGGGGGGGGGCGGGGAACAGTGTGGTGGCCGGTGGCTGGTCTATCCCTAAAACAACAAAATATACCAGGAGATCCAAATCAGATAGTAGAAACCCTTATAAACTTGGTCTGTATTCCTCTGTTCTTCTGGGCAGTGTCTTTTCTCTCAAATCACATCCATCCATAGGGAAAAAATGAATTATGAGCACTGGATGTGGCTGAGTGGTGTGTGAGCTACGTGAAGGCTGTGACCTTGACCCCTTTGTTCACACGTACATCAATTCCATTTCCTACCCCTGGTCAGGTTGGCTACCACTGGTTGAGATACATATATCTGATATTGCTCCACACCCATAGACATGGGCCTGGGGGATGCGTGACCACAGCTAGAAGGCAGGCAGCAACAAGCTAGGTCTTGTTAGAGCCGTGGTGCAGCAGGGCCATAGGGCAAGTTGAAAACGAAAGTCCAAGAGAGACCACTTGGATAGTGAGTCCCAAAGGCACAGACTGCAGACCGTGAGGAGTGGAAGGAAGGATGTCTGCAAACACAGACTGCATAGGACACACTACGGAGAATCTATCCCGGAGAGGCTAATGGCTGCAAAGCCACAAAGGGTCACTTGTTTCCTCCTTGACCTCTGCTGGCACCAGGAACCTCAGCGTAGACAGAACCTGTTGCATCTGCTCCTGGGGATTGCAGAGTAGGCAGCAGTGAGGCAGAGAGGCACACCTGGAGACCCACCCAGAGCAGGGCTCAGGAGGAGTTCTGGTTGTCTTCACTGCAATCCTCCTCAGCAGCTGTAAACACTGGCCCTTATACCAAGGACATTCCTGCATCCGATCCTACAGGCAGATGAGGCCCTTCCTCGTCCAGGTTGGACCACCGAGGACCTACCCACATGTTTGCCCAGGGCCTGGAGTAAGGCTTCCTCTTCCCACAGCCAAATGAGGACCATCTGCTCCACTCAACCATCAGGGACAGAGCTAGAGGGGTCTGGTCTGCTCTGCCACGTCATTACCTATGTCGCTCCCATCACAGTGTGTCCCCCTGCAAGAGGGTCTGCACAGCAACCTGGCATCACAGGAATTGGCCAGCCTGCCAGGGGCTGGGAGTCATGAAGAGACCAGCTCACAAAGTAAGACCCAGCCCTGAGAGTGCAGAATAGCAGGTCTCAGACATAGAGCTGCTGCAGAAGCAGGAGAATGCAGAACATGGCTTGCCCTAGAAAATATGCCCTCCTCTTGAAGTATCTGCAAGGAATCCCAGTCAGAGGGCAGAGGGACTGCATTTGTCTGTAGAAAAATTGGGGTGATGTTGTGTCCTGAGCACCCTCCCAGCCCCCCATCATCGCTCTCCTCATTTTGTGCCACTGCCGCTGCAGAGACCCCTCTTCTGGTTGTGCAGAGGCTGCTAGCAGATAAGGACGGCACGTCTGTATCTGCTTCTCCTCAGCAGCTCTCTTCGAGGTCACTGGGTGCTAGAAATGGAAACATAAATGGCAGTTGCTGTAATGAAAGCAGGTGGCTGGCTCCAGCTTGCAAGGGAAAATGATTTGAGGAATTATTTGTGGAGCCTGTGAACTGCAGAGGAGAAACAAGCCCTTACATGGTATGTGTTGGTATGTTCGTGAATGTCTGTGTGTAAGCATGTAAGCTGTAAGCTGCTGGGTGTCTGACACATACACAGAAACACACAGACACATGCACATACACACACCACACCATCTGTAGGGCCCACGGGGCTTTCCAGATAGCAAGCAACCAATACATGTTTGCTGGATACTGAATGAAGGATGAAATGACTGAATGGATCAGGCAGTGGAACAGACACATCTGCTTCTAAGTCCAGGTCTAAGATTTGAAAAGTGGCACAGCAAGTGTCAAAGAGGTGATGATTTAGAGCACTCAGGAGCCTGATGCAGATGGAAAATTCCTTCCCAGGAAGGAACTAGAAGGCCCAGGAACAATTGTTCCAGCCTCATCATCTGTGAATAATTGATTACAGACAGAAATTAAAGATTAGGCAATTTGGAAAACTAAAGGGAAAACACTCTGTGCACTTATTAGTAAATGCCCTTGTTTACCTGGACCTGTATACAAACAAGTACATACACTGTGCACTACATGCTATATATACACCCTAGCATAAATGGTATACAAATAAATGTATATGAGGGTACTTTAAAAAGTTCGTGGAAAATGAAATTAAAAGATAATACAAATCTTTCCATGAGCTTTCTGAAGTACCCTTGTATACATAAATACATATATAAATGTGTATATATATATATATAATGTATATATATAATGGCACTGCCTACACTGGCTATTTCCAGGTGGTGGCCAATATCCTGATTTAAACTGATTTAAAATATTGGTATTGTAAATCAATATTCTGATTCAGAAGCATTTGAATTCTGCAATAATTTCCCAGGACTATGAAGAAAAACACCGAAAATCACAGCGCCTGATAGTTCCCTCATGCCAACTCAACCCCAATTGCCTACAGTAAGACCAATTAGTGGCACATCAGATTTCCCCTTCATTGCATCTGATGAAGGAAGATTTGGCAGAGCATCTGCCATGCAAACCAGGGTGAAGAGGCAGAGAAGAACACGGCTGCAGAGAAAGGGGCAGTGCGCGTGGCCCCGAGGGTGACCCCAGTCCTCCCGCCCCATGTCCCCTGCATGCACCCTCGTTCCTGTGCCCTCCTCACACCTGCCATCCTCTTCTTGGACACACCGGATCCTCCTTCTGTTTCCCAGTATTCCTCTGCTGGCATCCATGTCTTCATTGAAGAATGAACTTTCTCACATAGTCGCATAGAGAGTACAGTTTTTATAACTGATTCTGGTGAACATCAAAGCTATTAGGTACAGTCCTAGAAAAAATAACTTGAATCTACTTTAAAAGCAGATTCTCTTGGTCTGTCTCTTCCCTCTGTCTCTACCTCCATGCCTTTTTCTAACATGCATACACACACACACACAGCCCTTTTCCAAGCACATGGTCTTTGCTGACCCAAAATTCTCAGGCTCCACAATCCTGCAGGTGCTGGGTCAGGTGCCAGCCACAGAAGGACACAGCGCAGCCACGGCCACAGGCTGGGGGTACCAGGGCACAGATAACCAGCTGCTCTGGCTCCACATGAAGTGCATCCTGCCAAAGCCTTCGCTCTCTGCATCTCAAGGTCACAATAGTTACGAAAGAGTGGAAAAGCACTGCTCAGAAAATGGGCCGCAGGGACTTTCCTCTGGGTGAGGAAGGAGAGAACAATGCCCCGCGCAGCAGGTCTTCTGAGCTCTGCGCAGGAAGGAAATGCAGAGTGTGGGGTCCCTCCATGCTCCAGCGGCTGCATCTGCCCCTCCCAGGGCTCTGAAAAAACATGATATGGAGACTTCATGAAAGATCAGACCACTGGAAAGTTATTTCTAAGGTGTTTTGATGTAGAAGAAATTCTGTCACAAACATTAACACGTTTCACTAGCATCAAATACTATCATATTTCATGGCAGCTACTTTTCTTTTTATCCCTTGCAAATTATGATGGTACAATGTTCTCATAAAATAAATATTTCCCTGTCTTCGGAAACCACTGATAAATAGTTCAGGCCAATGATCCTTGCCTCTCCTCAAAAACATGGGAGGGCTGTTATCCTAGAGAAGCAAACAGAGCCGATCCTCAAACACCCCGGCAGGACAGAACATCCGACTATTCAATGTGTGGACGTTCTAAATGACGACGTCAGCTTCCAAGGTCTGCAGCAGCCGCACTCAAAGAAAACATCTTATGCATGATGATGTAGTGACTGTACTTCAGGTCTTGACTTCAAAAATACATAATTCAGCAACAAAAATGCAATTACTCCATAAAGGAACACTTTTTTTTGGATCCAAGTCACACTCACCAGTTTGAAAATGTTTGGGGGTCTTAACTTTTTTAAGTCTATAACATCTGGTTTAGAATGAAATCAGGCCCATGGGAGCTCTCTAACGGGAACCCAGGCACTTGGATTTTACTCCTGGAGCAATTTATTCACAGATGGTTCAGCAAAGAGGTCTCCACATGACAAGATCACACCCTGGATGCAAAATGTCCAGGGAGACTGACAGAAACAGAGCTGGGGATTCCAGAAGCACTTCAGTCTCTTAAAAACTCTGCCTCCGCCCACCCCACGTGCTTCTCCCAACCAGGTGCTCATGTCCCAGTGCCTGCCAGCATTGGAAACCAGTCCCACCAGTTCCCGAGCCACCAGCCACCTTCTCTGAATGTCTGAACTGTCGACCCCTTTCCTGGGAGCAGCCTGCAGGGACTCAGCAAGGACAGAAGCTGGAGTGCAATTCTGCAGGTCTGGTCAGAGGGAGGCCACACTGCCCAAAGAAGCCACCAAACCATCAGGGCTCCACGAGAGGTCCCTACAGATAAATATGCCAAGCCCTTCCCAGAACAGAACAGTTCACTTCACCAGCCAGGAGCCTGAAATCCCAGCTGGAGTTTTTCAGTTCTAGTTTTTCCTCCAGGTTACTTATTTTCCCTCTGCAATGCAGCAGTTCCCTGGTCTTTGCAGAAGGAGGGGGGAAGAAATGACTACTGACTTCCCGATGATTCATGCTGGGTGTTTACAGTGGAGACAAACAGAGGCAGTGTGGTGCCTCCCTCCACAGTGCCACTTGGAATTAGCCGGGCTGTGAGGATGCATGAGGCCAGAGCCAGGATGTCTTGGCATGCCAAAGCCAGGATTGTGCCGCTACCCTGCAGAGGTGCGGGATGGGATGAGGGGGTGATGCAGGGGAAGGCAGGTGCAAAACCCCCACTGTCAAGGAATCCCGCATTCCTGGCCCTGCCTGGAACCTTCACAAAGAAGGTGGGAAGGGAACACCAATAACTTCATGTTGCTAATGCACTGGTGAGATGGGCCTCCCAAAACTGCTTCTGCTGGATAAAATAAGGAATATCTAGTTCCTTCTTCTCAAATGGCTTTTTCCTCAGTACAAAATTTTGTTTGTTTGTTTGTTTGTTTGTTTGTGGTGGCTGGCCAGTACAGGGATGGAACCCTTGACCTTGGTGTTATCAGCATAACCAGCATAACTAACCTAACTGGACAGCCCTCATTACAAAATTATTTAAATACATAGAATAGAAAAGTGCAGAAATAATAGAGCAGAGGTCCAAGTACCCACCAATCAGCTTTAACATTCTGCTGTATCTACTTCAGATTGTTTTCTTTTCAAAAAAAAATGATCATCCACCAAGCACATGGCAGCTCCCAGCAGGGATCTGAAGGGCCACAAGCACCTGAGCAAAAGCAACATCGAGCAAGCCCAGCTCCAGTTCTCCTCTGCACAGCCTGGTTCATGAGCGTGGATATCTTCACGAGTTCCCTATGCTGTGCGCAGGCCACCATGGCAAGTGCCCGGAAGTTCAGGCTCCACCGTTGGACTGACACTGGTCCCCTGTTCTACCCGGTCTCAAGTGCTACCCACAAAGGCTGACTCGTCACTGTACAAATGCAGCAGCTGCAAAGTCCTCGAGCACATCGCCCCCTCGCCTCTCCTCTCCTCCGGAGCCCACCACCCACCACACTCCTTGCCCCTGGCTGTCCACAGGCACCACAGGCTCCAGTTCCACACCCTAAGTGTCTCTGTGAATACAGGCTTTGTGGAATGTTTACTCATGGGACATTAATCCCACAGGGGAACAAAAACAGCCTGGTGAGGCCATTATCCTCGTTAGCCTTGGACTGTCAGCTGTAAACGCTAACTGCAGCCCCCAATGTTGAGAAAGTGGGGCCTGGGCACGGAGTAAATGGGCAGAAAGAAGAGCCAGCCCATCCCCATAGACGTCATGGCCCTCCAAGGAGGAAGAAGGCCTGGCAGTGCGCTGTAGGTGACTCCATGTCCCAGCCAAGCGTCTGGACTCTGCACGAAGTCCAGTTCCCAGAGCTGGGCCTGGGAAGGGGAACTTTGCCCTGCACAGAGTAGGGGCCTCGGTGCTCCTCCAGCTACGTGGTCACTGATTTTACCCAACTCTGGCATCGGAATACTCAAGGGGTCTTCTTGGAACCCATGCAGCCAAACAAACCTGTTTTTAAATATGAGAGTAACACCCACCAGCTGCACTACTGCTTCTGCAGCAGGGCGTGAGCATGCAGGGACCGGAGCCTAAGGCCCACCAAACACAATGCATTTTGCAATTCCCAGGAGCCAGCAGCCTGTGGGTTAGAGAATGGCCATGCTTCAGGAGAGGCAGATAGATGTGCAAGCAGCTACACCCCTTCTCCTCCTGGCAACTCGTTCCCGCTCAAGCCATGTGCCTGCCTTGCATCTGTGCCTATGGAGCCACCTCCAATAGCCACCACTCGGAGATGACCATGGTTGTGACTTGGTGGTGACAGCTTGCTCCCTTGACTCTGAGGAGGACATTGACCCTGAGGTGGTAAAACTCGACAATAGAACAGAAACTGAAAAAAGGCCACTTGTCTATGTACCCTACACCCTCTTTGTTTACAAACACGCACACTCCACAGCACACACACTCCACAGCAAATGCACCCCATAGCACACGCACTCCACAGCACAAGCACTCCACAGCACACGTGCACTCCACAGCACACATGCATTCCACAGCACACGCACTCCACAGCACACGTGCACTCCACAGCACACGCACTCCACAGCACACGTGCACTCCACAGCACACTTGCACTCCACAGCACACACACTCCACAGCACACATGCACTCCACAGCACATGTGCACTCCACAGCACACTTGCACTCCACAGCACACGTGCACTCCACAGCACACACACTCCACAGCACACATGCACTCCACAGCACACGCACTCCACAGCACACGCAGTCCACAGCACACATGTACTACACAGCACACGCAGTCCACAGCACAGAAGCACTCCACAGCACACACGCACTCCACAGCACGTGCACTACACAGCACACACACTGCACAGCACACACACTGCACAGCACATGCACTACACAGCACACACACTGCACAGCACACATGCACTCCACAGCACACACACTCCACAGCACACATGCACTCCACAGCACGTGCACTACACAGCACACACACTCCACAGCACACATGCACTACACAGCACACACACTGCACAGCACACATGCACTCCACAGCACACACACTGCACAGCACACGCACTCCACATAGATGGTGGCTGCACGAAGCCCAGCCCTGCCCCTGCTGACACCTGACATTCGTTTTGCATATGTGTTTGCTGGGCCGGTGGGCAGGGTTGTGTTTGAGAAAACCTACTTTTAATTAAATTCAGTGCTTGCCATCCTAAGAATTGACAACCATAAAAAATGGGAATCTCCCTCACCGGCCGTGGGGCAGCGCTCTGTTTCATCTTCTCTGGACAGCTGACAAGATGGAGTCCCTTGCAGGTGAGAAAGTCATTTCTGGAAGCACAAGAATTCACAGTAGTGGATTAAACTGCAACGCAGATCCTCTGCACCCCCAGCAGAGAGTCAGAGGTCTGCGAGGATGCTGAGCATTCCAAGCAAGCACTCTTCCAGAAACTGCCAGCTGATTATGGGGACGGCGGCAGTCCTCTGCTATGATTTGCCAGGAGGACTGCCCAGGTCTCTGCCTACCTAGCACACGCAGCAGACGTTCTGGAGAGCAGGGGCTGGTGGGGGTGCAGGGCAGCTCCTACCAGACTTCAGAAGAGGTAGCCAGCCTTACAGAGAGGCCCACAAAACTACACTTTGAAGAAAGGAAGGAAGGAAGGAAGGGAGGGAGGGAGGGATGGGAGGAGAAGGGAAGAAACTGATGTATGAATAACTAAGCCGTCCAAGAGGGATCATATTAGGGAGTCTTTCTCCCCTAGTGATAAGGATGCCAGATTGCCTGGGACATTCCCCATGAAGTCCTATTTATCCCCAAATCAAACCCCTTGCCTTCTATATTGCAAATTCTTAAGGACTTTATTTTTTTGCTCAGCCATAGTAAACCTTACAAGATGTCTTCTGAATCTTACCTTAGCTAGTAAACCATACCTGAGGGTAACTGCTCAGGAGCCAGCTCAGTCCAGGCCAACACCTGACTGTCCCCAACCCTGGGTTATGGCTGTCAGCTGTGGAGGGCAGTTGCCTTGCTGCAGACTCCACACAGGCTGGGTGATGGTGTGGTATTGGGATTTATAATAAGGAATATATATTTTGATCTTTGTCCCAGTTCCTAGCACAGAGCTCCTAAAACCCTTGTAATTTCCTGAGCAATAGGGGTGCGTGGACCATCTTTGGTTCTAATACGTGGTCTTTGATCCGGTTCCTGGCATAGAGCTACTAAATCCCTTGGGATTTTCTGAGCAATTGGAGCATCTTTTTTTCATAGGAGGTGACTGGTGATGGGCTCCTGGATGGGGGCTGGTCACCAGGAAGACCAAGCTGTGATTAGAAGCTTGGAACTTTCATCCTCTTCCGCGTCCTCAGAGAAGAGGAGAGGCTGGAGATTGAGTTGATAACTGGTCATACCTATGTGAAGCCTCCATAAACATCCCTGAGCTACCAGGTTCAGGCACTTCCAGGCTGGTGAACAAGAACACATTCAGGTGCCAGGAGGGTGTCCCAAGAGCTCCTGGAAGCCCCACACCCCATTCTCCATACCTTGCCCTATGTACCTCTTCCAGCTGGCTGTTCTGAGTTGTATTCTTTTATAATAAATGGGTTTCCCTGGGTTATGTGAGCTATTCTAGCAAATGATCAGACTCAAGAAGGGGGTTGTGAAAGCCTCAGATTTGTTGCCAAGTCGGATGGAAGTCGTGGGTAACGTGGGAACCTATGACTTACGACTGGCATGTGAAGTGGGAGGCAGTCTTGTGTTACTAAGCCCTTAGCCTGTGGGATATATCTCCAGGTAGATACACCCACCTATTGTCAGAAAATTGGTTAATGTGGGGAAAACCCATACATCTGGTCACAGAAGTATTCTGTGTTGTGAGTGAGAGTATAGAGAAGAAGGAAAGAAGGAAGGAAGGAAAGAAGGGAAAGAGAGGAAGGAAGACACCGATTTATTAATCAGAGACTAATTATCTGATTTATTACCAGAGAGTACAGAGAAAACCAGTTTAATTTTTCCTATCTCACAGATAGTCATCAAGATCTCAGCTCATGGACTGCAGGAACCTGGAGGTGAAGGAACAATGGTAAGGAGATGTTGAAGCCACATTCCCACCGAACATTGTCTAAAACACATCCAGTATGGCAGCCTCTAGCCACATGCAGCTATTGAGCACTTGACAAGTGGCCATGTCTCTGTGCTGAAAGTATAAATATGCACTGAATTTCAAAGACTTAGTGTGAAGAATGAAAACTATCACATTAATAACTTTGTTTGTATTGATTACGTGTTGAACTGACAATATTCTAGCTCTATTGGGTTAACTGTGATATACTATTAAACTTAATCTCACCTTTATTTTTTATTATTATTCTGGTAAAACACACACAACAAAATTTATCATCCAGACCACTTTCAAGCGTAGAGTTCAGTGGCATTAAATCCATTCACATTGTGTGCAGCCATCACCACCGTGCATCTCCAGAACTTTTCCATCTTCCCAAACTGAAATTCTGCACCCACTAAACACCAGCTCCCCGTTCTCCCAGCCCCTGGCAACCCCATTCTGCTTTCTGTCTCTATGAATATGCCAAGTCTAGGTACCTCATGTAAGTGGAATCATAAAGTATTTCTCCTTTTGTGATTAGCT
>NW_007731285.1:144342-145590 GCF_000696425.1 Galeopterus variegatus | reverse complement strand
GGGGGGTTGGAGGGCAAGGTCTTGGTTCATAGCTCTCTTGTATCCTGCACCTGGGGAAGGAGGCATCTGTGTCTATACACTTGACTAGTGAAAGTTTGCACCATGTGAGGAAAGAACGCTTAGGGCTGGGGAATAGAAAATGTGATCTCCATAGAAACGTCAATGCTATCGATATCCTCTGATGACAGAGAGCGTAATCCTCTTCCAGGGGAGGGACTGGAGGCCATCAGAATCTAGTCCTTTGGTCTTAGGGGTGGAGGCTGCAAGTGTGTTCCACTGAAATGGATGCATTCCTTGATTCTGCGAGCCACCCCACCCACGGAGGCTGCCACTCACAGATCCCTGGGAGTCTGGCTACACTCAGTAGAAGGCTGTCATCTCTTTCCACCATTGAACAGACAAGAAAAGGGTGGGCTCCAAAGTGGTGTTACTGTTCATAAATCTTCCCATTTTCCCTGAGGAAACAGCATTGCTAGTCCAGATTTCTTTCCTTTTATCTCACTAAAAATCTCACAGCGGCATGGCCCGCCCACCAGGGAGGGGCTGAGCTTTGCAGTCACAGAAGACTGTGCTATGGCCCCTGATTTCTTTTAAAAGGGGAAGGGGGAGGGAGAAGAAGAAGCAGGAAAAGGAATTTTCCGGAAAAAGCAAGAACTGTCATAGGGGCTGTCGTTGCTTCTTTCTAACTACGAGGAGTAAATCTAAAGTGTAACAGCCTTGGGCTGTTCATGTCGTTTGAAAGGAAAATGACAGCAATATTTTAATGCCACATAACAAAATGGAGACCAAGCAAGAACTACAAATTTAAAACTCAAAAATAGAATGTGGTCACCTATTATGAAATATATAATATAAGTATAATCCTAGGTAGAAGATATTTAAATGTATTGGAAGAAAATGCTCTGTAAATACAAGGCTTTATAGTTTGTGTGTAAAATACTGCTTATAGAAATGTTATTTGCTATCTAGAGTCACATAAAAACAGGGGATTTTGGAAATAACAGTAACTCATACCTTTTTAATTCCTTGTATACCTAGAGTTTTAAACCCATAATTTCCCTGTAGCAGCGTTGTCTAATCTCCCTTATGTCGGTTTCCTCATCTGAAGAACTAGAGATACTTGTATGATTTGCCCTATATGATTTTGGGGGTTGCTGTAAGGCTCTAATAAAATAATAGATGTGTAAACACTTTAAAAAGTTATGAGTATCATGAAATGATTACTATAAAAGTAAAGATAGTTCATTA
>NW_007731285.1:140309-143429 GCF_000696425.1 Galeopterus variegatus | reverse complement strand
TAATGTACAAAAACTTTTCTTTAAAGCAACCTGGATAAGGGTGGGAGAGAGTTAACCAAAGAAAACTGAAAATAATACTGGAAGCTTCGCTATTATGTGCAGAAAGTTTCCTGCAAGTCTCGGCCAAGTTCCTGGAGAGGAAAAATAGTGTGTGCGTGTGTGTGTGTTTAGCTTCTTAATCATAAAACCCTTAGGTACTGTGTGCCTTTCTGCAACCTTCCTTCCTTCCAAAAAAGGAAAAGGTATTAATGCAAGCAGTGTGGGTGTCAGAAATCTTGAGGCTTCTGCTTCCGGTTCTGCCTGAAGTCTTAAAGCGAGGATAGGCTGAGGGCCGACCATTCCCCTAGCACGGCAGCACCTCGGGCCTGGAGCAGGTGTGCAGCGACACAGGTTATTTGTTTTTCAGGGTCAGGTTGGCACATTTCTAGCCTAGGGCTCTGGGTAAGTGTTTAGATTTTGTTTTCAGTCATCCGGCATTCACCACATCAGCATCAAAGGCAGGCCCCTGCATGCTACCTTCCCACATCCTTTGTCTGGGCCCCTGGGCTGGTGGGAATTCAAGACGTGAAAGGGGAGGGGAGGAGAGGGGCTGCTGTGCAGTGTTTCCAACTCTCCCCAAGAGCTGCTTTTGAGGCACCTCACCTTCCCCTTTCTCCCTTTCTAGGGAGGGCTTGCGGTGCCCCAGCACTGGGAATTGGGCTTGTTTACACAGCTCCTGAGCCTCTCTTTGCAGTTGCTATAGCAACCACCAGGGGTCAGTTCATAGAAGGAGAGGAAGTTCACTTTGGGGGAGTTAGCTTTCCAGCTCCTGTGCAAAGCACAGCTGATCATGAAAACAAAAGCCCCAGACACCCATGGAGGAAACACATTGAAAAGCTTCCGATGAGCAAAAGCGTCATTCAGGGCATAAATCTTCACTCAGCAATGCCACGTGTCTTCCTTGCTGAAAGAGCCATTCCAGAACAGCTGACAGGAGAGCAAAGGTTCCCCGCACCCCTGCCCCCCACACTCTCCCCACCAAGCCTTGTTTTAATGGCCTGAGGCGTGCATTCATAGTTAAGATAACAAGGGTGGCCACCAGGGTTAATTTCCAGTGATAACTTTCATTAATATTATATATTAATGGAGGATCAACGGGATCTGTAGGAATTGTTATTACCTGCATCTTCTTCACAAGGAGAGAGCAGCACACCATGGGATCAGCTGATCTCAAAGTCCAGACCAAACCCCATGGAACCGTCTACTTCTGCAGAGCATGCTGGGAAAACTCTCGGGATGCCTGTCAACTAGAGAATTCCCAGCATAACCTACCTAGCTAACATGACTTAGCAATAAAAATTACAGATGCCCAGTTAAATTTGATTTTCATAGAAACAATGAATAAATTTTTGTAGAAGTCTGTCCCACGCAATATTTGGGACAAACATGCAGTAAGTCTGTCTCACTTAACCCAATCCTATCCTAACCCTCCTCCTCATTACCATCACCTCTGGAAAAATACAACATATGAGCACTCTCTTTAAAGCACGTAAATGCCAGATTACCATTTAGCATGATCTAACCCTTGGACTATCCTGCTGATCATGAAAAAAAAAATGTAAGGGGCTGATTTGCATAAATGCAAATCATACACCAGAGGCAAGTCAATCTAATCACAGACAGGTAAATTTTTACTAATCTTGCCTCAGATCCAAACACTAGCTAAGTCACTTGATTGATAAAGAGAAGAGAATTCACTACAGCATTTTGTGAGGCATCTACTTCTACTTTTTCACTAATAATTAAAAACATCAGCTTTCTAAAGGATAATGATCTTTATTTCTTTGACAGGAAAAAGATTTTTATTGTGTGCGTGTAAATAACATTTGTTTCTGAGTGTCCCACTGAGAAAGTTTGAGGGTAGAGCAAAGCCCAGGAGAGCAGAGACACTGTCCATGTCCGCTTGGTTCTTTGTGTTTGCAGTGCCCAAAGGCACATGCCCACGGGCATGCACATGACATTCGCCTTTGTCAAAGTCACACTTTTCTCTGCATACTTTTGTAAAGAACATATTGCTGCTTTTTCACAAAGAAGGCTGGCTCAGGGAAAGTTTTGCTAAGTTTTGTAGAACTTCTGGAAAACTTAGACCACTAGTTATAATGCAGTAATCTGTGGGCAGCCTTACATGTTTTGACCCTAAATCTATGATCCCAAAATTTAAGGCAAAGAAGTCAAGAAGCATAATCTTACATAAAAACAAAGCAATCATAGCAATAATATGCCGCATCAGGCCCCTGCCAACTCAGCCTGGCAAGGGTGCCCATAGCTCAATCCGAAACACATAATTAAAGGAAAACTGGCAGGATAAACATCATGTCCAATAAAAATGTTCTTACCTGTTCCTAACTCTAAAAGCCTTAGTACAGTTTTCACCAAGAAAAAAAAATGTGTTATTTTAGATGCTGATGCTTTAAGTCTGGAGCTGTGAGTTCTAATTTCATCTGTTCTACTTCTGAATGTGACCCCATTCAAGCCTGTGGACAGTTGGATAACTTAGCTTCCCCGTGGCCAAAATGCAGACACTGATTCATTATTGTAAGTGCTTCTTGCCTAACTGAAGGGGTATTGTAAGAATATCTATAAATCACTCTGAGCTATTCAGACAAAAGGCAGGAAGTATGAAATGAATGAATATTTGTGCTATTTGCTTATTAAACAAGCAACTTGATTTAGGAATTACTAAATTCCTAAAATTTAGGACAAATTACTGTATAACTTCAAGTAGCTAGTTGAGAGGGTGTTGAATGTTCCCAACACAAAGAGGTGGCAAATGTTTGAGGGGATGGATGTGCTAAACACCCTGGTATAGTTATCGCACTCTGTATAAATGTACACAAATATCACACTGTACTCCATAAATATATACAACTATCACGGGTCAATTAAGAAAAAAGAAAAAGAAAAAAATTTTTCAGACAGAAGTAAATTAGAGGTTACCAGAAACAGGGGGGGAAGGAATAATAAGTTATTGCTTAATGAGAACAGTCTATGTTCAGATGATGGAAAAGTTTTAGAAATAGATAGTGTGGGGGCCGGCCCGGTGGCGCACTGCTACAGTGTGCCGCTTGGGAGCGCAGCGGC
>NW_007731285.1:138120-139203 GCF_000696425.1 Galeopterus variegatus | reverse complement strand
AGACTTGGGCTTATTCTCCTGCTCAAGCCAGACCAGGTGCCCAGCACTCTAAGGGATGCTACGGCATCACGGGTCCCCACTGACTCACAACCAGGTCAGCGCAGAGGGACAATGAGCACGTCACTTGTAACTGTGAGTAATTAGAAGCGACCTAAATGTCCAACTACAGGAGATAAACCAAAGGAAACAATCACGGAATGTGGTATTACGCAATCATTAGAAAGATGGTTATGAATATGGTTAAATAACGTTTAAAAAATTCCTATTTATATCGAGTGAAAAAAAGCAGTACGCAAAACTAACGTATGATTACAAATACGGAAACAATTTGCACAGAAAAAGAAAGAACATTATAGTCTAAGATGAGTCGATATTTAGAGTAGACTAAATATTAATATTAAATAAACTAAGAACAAGCACAACCCTGGGGGCCAGGAGGACACGAGAAGCTCCTGTTTTCATGGAGCTTACGATGCAGAGGAGGAAGGGCGCAGGGGACGAGCTGCATAAGAAGATAAACTCGTATTTGTAAAGGTCCTAAGAAGGTTCACAGAGGGCTATGAGGTAGAGGGACCAGAGGGTCTGCTTTATTTGAGTCTTAAGGAAGGAGCCCTCGGTGGAGACCTAAGCAGTGACAAGCCCCAGTGAAAGGCCCAAGACGGGAATGGGCTCAGCGTGGTCAAGGAGCGGGCGCAGGTTGGAGAGTCGTGAGTGGGGGCAAGGCTGGTGGCGGTGAGTCTGGAGGGAAGGGCAGATCACGCTGCTGGGGAGGGTGCCGGGTGACAAGAGAGGGGCCCCTAGTGGTCACTGCAGGGCCCCAGGTGCGGGGGTGGGGCATGGGCAAAGGGAGCCACCCACCGTGGAGACTGAAAGAGGCCATGGATTCCAGACATGTTTTGGGGGTAGAGCTGGCATGCTGATGAACCAGATTTAGGGTAGGAGGAGGGGGGGAGTATGGAATCAAAAAAGCAGAATCTCATATGACTCCTAGATTTTTGGCCTCAACAACCAAATCCATTGTAGTTCCATTTACTGAGCTGAGAAAGACTGGTGGAGAAACAGGTTTGTGGTGGGAAAAAAAAA
>NW_007731285.1:135666-136597 GCF_000696425.1 Galeopterus variegatus | reverse complement strand
AGTGCCCAGCTCTGCCGTGGCAGCACAAAAGCAGCCACAGACACTACCTAAATGACCGAGCACAGCTGTCTTCCACTCAAACTTCATTCATGGACACGCAAATATGAATTTCATATCATTTTTATGCTCATAAAATATTCTTCTTTTAATTTTTTTCAACCATTTAGAGGTTGAAAACTAAGGTACCTGGATCATGCAAACACAGGTGGGGAGTAGGACGTGGCCGTAACCTGCTGACCTCTGTGTTCGAAGAAGGGGGTGGCTCCTTTTTGTGCCAGGCTGGGGCATGAGCAAAGGCCTCAGCCTGGCACAGCTCTCCCAGCATGAGGTGCTGCGGCCATGGGGACCTGGGGTCCTCGAAGTGGCATGAGGAAAAGCTGAGGCTTCCCCTTACCTCCTGCTCATGGACATTTCTTTCTTCTTCTTTCAGCTTGTATTTCCCAACTTTTCTTTAAAATCCAGGCACTAATTCTATCATTAAAAAGTCCTCTGGGTCTGGCAGCAGAGAGGAACAACGAGACCCATTGGTGTCCCCAGGTGACCGCCCGTGCTGTCGCACTGCCCACACGTTGGTAGAGCCGCAGGGGCACCCAGGCTGTGAGGAGCCGCTCTGCAGCTGGTGACGTCCATTGCAGCTGGTGACGTCCATTGCAGTCGGTACAATGAAACTTCAAGACCATTCATTTATAACTTTTTTGGATTAAGCAGCATTATGGATATATTTTATTAATTGAATGGAGAATACCAGTGATAAAATTCTTTTGCATATTCTAATTTACTAATTTAAGAAAAAAACACTGCTTACATTTTTTTTTTTGTCCTTTTTTTTTGTGACCGGTAAGGGGATCGCAACCCTTGGCTTGGTGTAGCCCACACCGCGCTCAGCCAGTGAGTGCACCGGCCATCCCTATATAGGATCCGAACCCGCGGC
>NW_007731285.1:130197-135206 GCF_000696425.1 Galeopterus variegatus | reverse complement strand
GGAGCGCTGCTGCGGTCCTAGCACCGCACTCTCCCAAGTGAGCCACGGGGCTGGCTCCTGCTTACATTATTTTTAAGTCCTGTGTATCTTCATAAGTGAGAGAGAATGGAAAAATAGTTTTAAATAAATGAATGAAAACTGGAACTGGAAAAAAAATTCAGAGAGAAAATCAAGAAGGTTGTAATTTTCTTTAAGAATAAAGCAGTTGATAATACATTTCATTATAAGAACAAAATAAATCTAACATAATGTCCAAATGTCCATCTTTGACCAACTTGAATAATTTTTTTAAATGTTTAAAATAAATTATTTGATTTTTTTAACCATTGTAAACTCTCTATTTTTGGGGGGGGGGACCGGTAAGAGGATTGTAACCCTTGGCTTGGTGTCGCTCACACTGCGCTCAGCCAGTGAGCGCACCGGCCATCCCTATATGGGATCCGAACCCGCAGCCTCGGTGCTCCCAGTGCCGCACTCTCCTGAGTGAGCCACGGGGCCAGCCCTAAACGCTCTAATTTTTAAAAAGGTATTATTTGTGGTTTTTTTCAGGCTCATTTCCATGTTTTTCTTTCTAGCCACTAAAAAGTTCATAAAATGAAATTAAAGACATTAAAGATTGTTCTTTAGAATGGAGCAGTATTTTTTAAAATTGGCTTTCAGATGGGCACATCTGGGCTACACTTTTTGGGGGGAGTTAGTGATCTGCCCCCACAGAGTGTGTGTCTCAGGCAAGTGTCTCCTTCATGCCCGCCTCACTCACGGCTCGGTGAAGGGCTGTGGAGTCCTTCCTGACATAGGAATCAAGACTGGGGAGAATCTGTGCTTCTGAGTGAGACAGTTTGAAGTGGCACAAAGACCACAAGCTTTGCAAAAGACCACCCATCACTCCTGGTCACTCCACTCACTCGTTGTGTGACTTGAGTAAACTACTTGCCTTTCTGAGCCTTGGATTAATCCCTACAACAGGAAAGACATAATAACCACCACTGGTGGCTGCTGGGGGATTAGACGAGATAACATGAAAAGCTCCGAGACAGAGCCTAGGAGAAGGGGATGTTCCCACCCAGGGTAGGGCTCGTGCCTTAGGTCCCAGGCTAAGCGTTGTCAAGCTCTACCAGCCTCTGTACATTGAGGGGAAGGGGACAAAGCAGAGTGCTTGGCACATAGTCAGCATCCAATGAACACTTGGAGGTTGATGAGTTAATTAACTGGCTAATTAATTAATGCAACCAAGGCCCTTCCATAAAAGAACAACAAAATCACAATGCTTTATTTCTGTGGACGTTTTACAGGCTCTCCAGTGAATGAGTCACGTCTAGAGAGCCACATATCGCACACGGAGGAGGGGGAGTCGGTCAGGGTCAGGGTCATGAGCTGTTTCTCGCTTCTTTTTCAACCAATCTGTTCTTTCATCCCCTTTGCTTTCAACCAGTGTTGTCTCATTGGCTTCCCACTGAGGTCTCTCAGAAGCTAGTCCTATATGCCACAGGGTCCCCACCACAAGCGTCCCCACATTTCCTGGCTCACCCCACTCCTGCCACACCCACAGGGTACCAGGTGACCTGGATTAGGCAATGAGTTCAAAAGCTTGCACATCTCTCAAAACACTGAACTGAGAGATGCAGCTGCAGCCTCAATTGGCAGATGACGATGACCTCTACAGCCGATAAAGGTAACGGTGGAAAATCAAGCTTGGTGGCATTATTGAGCCATATTCAAAGTGAGTAAACAAAGAAAGCTGGTTGGGAGAAAAATGAGAGCAGATGTGTAAGGAAAAGCAAAGATGAGAAGCCACGCAGCTCCTGAGAGGCAGATGGAAAGGACAGCTGTCCCCACACCCAGTCAGCCCAGTCCTGGTGCTGGTTCCCGAACTCTGGAGGCCCTGAGCATTCCCAGCTGCTGAGCGTCCTCTCTGTTGGCCAGTGACATGAATCTGTGGCAGTCTGTACTGTGCAGTGGAATATTCTCTGCAACATCATCTGTCCTTTGCCACTGAGGAGGCCTCGCCACTGTCTGAGATACACCACGCATATCTGATAGGCAACGAGATGGATCTAGAGGTGACGCTTCAGATATTATTCCCAGCTCATTCTCATTGTCTCATTGTGAGTCAAAAACCCAAGCCCCTGCACATTCAAGAAAATGCAGCTGGACTTAGGAGTTTTCCTGACTTTTAAACAATCGCTTCCCTGGGTGTGTCTGCACACTCACCGCTGGGGAGCGTGTCCTCACAGGATTTCTTGGTATTGCTCTGTAACAGCCCAAACCCTGCCTCCCTTTCTCATGATTCATTCTCTCAGTGTGAATTCAATTCTCACATCCATTAGAGTTTTGAAAATGTCTGAGTTATTGACTCAGAGAAGTAACGCTCCGTGAGACAGGAATAAAATTACTTTCTATGGTACTTAATCAAAGAAAAGGCCATTTTTTAAAATATGCAAACTTAAATTTATCTAGTCTAAGGAAAGAGTTTCTTTGGACTCCATTGAGCCCATCAAGTCCTAAGTTTGCCTGGGAAAGTAAAAGTGAAACTGCACTGGGGACGTGCACACCCACAGGCACAGCAGTGGCACCCACAGCAATGGCACCCATAGCAGCCCGGAGGGTGGACGCAACCCAGTGTCCATCAACCAACGAATGGGTAAACAGAACATGGCATATATGCACAATGGAATACTCCTGAGCCTTAAAAAGAAAGGAGATTCTGTGACATGAACAAGTGGACCTCATGCTAAGTGAAATAAGCCAGACACAAAAGGACAAATACTGTATGATTCCACTTACATGAGGTTCCTAGAGTCATCAACTTCATAAAGACAGAAGGTAGAAAGGTGGTTGCCGGGGGCTGGCGAGTGGGAAATGCGGAGTTGGTGTTTCATGGGTGCAGAGTTTCAGTTCGGGAAGATGAAAAAGTTCTGGAGATGGACAGGGGGGGATGGTCACACACAGTGTGAATGGACTTAATGCCACTGAACTGTACACTTAAAAATGCTTAAGATGGTCAATTGTATGTTGTATATATTTTATCACAATAAAAACCCAGCTGCATTAGGGGGTGGAAGCATGAGGGAGGGTATCCTGCAAACCCCTCTAGCTGCCCCTATATGTCTTTATGATAAGAGCTTCTTATTTTGTTTTGTTTTTCTTTCTTTTTTTTTTTTTAAGTTTTCTTTGAAAGAATGGAACTCAGATAAGAAGAGGCCACTTGGAAAGGCACAAGAACTCCCATTTGCTTCTCTGGACATAGAATAGCAGCCAAGAAAAACCGTGGTCGAGTCAGAATCAGAATAGGATCAGTTCATTTTGTTCCTTAAACTCAATATCCTCTTCCTCCAGCTCCTCTTTTCTGCACTCGGTGCGGGCACAGGGTGACCAGCGCTCCGTCCCAGGCCTGGCTGAGGTCTTTGGCTGGACCCAGGAAGAGCTTCCTCCTCCCCGATAGAGAGCATTGCCCAACTGGCAGGTCGGATGACAGGAGTATTGTCTCACATGTACAGAGCGAAAGCCAACTTTTGTGCCCAATAATTTTCATGAATAAAGAGCTTTCACCAGGACGAATGTGAGTTTTGAAATGAAAGGTTGAAAGGTCTCATCGTATTTTTCAATGTGAAATTTACAAGTCTCAGTCATTGTCATTGTCATTGTTTACATAACATTTCTGAATGTGCATGTTTCTTTTGTAACCCAAGTGTCTCCAGGTTTTACAGCCTTTAGGTGTTCCTCCTTAATAGCCAAATAAATACACACAAGCTGAGACCTCACACAACTGCACAAAGGTCGGACCCTCCCAGCAGGGTCTGGGGGTCCCGGTGGTTTCTGCATTGCCTCTTTCTACAACACCCCTCACTCTGTATAACCCTGTGTCCACACAGTGCCTCTCTCCCCACACATTTCCCACGATGACATGGCATAGTATGTGACAGCTAATTCATGAGACCACAGGAAGAACCCAAAACTGAACATCAGACCTCTTGTTCCGAGAAATCATTGCCAATTTCTTGGCGCTTGGTCCAGGCCTCCTGCAGGTCGCTGGGGCCTCACTCTCTCAGGTACCGCTGTCCTCTACCTTCTCTATGGAGGCCCCAACCCCTGATCTCTAAGGCTGCTGGGAGGAAACACAGAATTCCTATTTTACTGTGCATGGCAATTTACCTTCCTAGGCTTCAATATCTCCATTCACACTATGTTTTAGGCCCCAATTTCCATAAACGAAAAGCCTGTGAATGTGTTTTCCTGATAAAAGAGACATTTACCACTTTCACTTTAAGCAACTAAAAAACCAGCAGAAATATTTCGATTATGTTTTCATTAATAGGAAAATGTTCTCATGATTTTAAGCTTCACCCAAATGGCATCTTCCCGGTGAGGTTTGTGATGGCCACGCTGTTTAAGATAGGCCACCGATTGTCCCCTCGCTCCTGATCTTCTTGCCCTGCTATCTCAGATTGATATCTCTGCAACAAGACTGACACAGAGAGGCGTGCAGCAGCGCACCCCTGCAAGGAAAGGGGGAAGGCAGGACTGGGCAGAGAGAGCCGCCAAGGCCTCAGCCAGTTCTACAGGCAGCTTTGGAACTGGGATGGCCCTCAGAGTGTCCCAGATTGAAGAAAGAGGCTGGGCCTGGTATCCCCAGGTCAGCCAGACTTGGTCATGGCTCATACCCCGGGAGGGGCATAAGCCCGGGCCAGGCAGTCCACAGAGGCTGAGGGCAGTTCGTGGTGAGGGTTGCAGCTGTGAGCCATAATCCTCACGGCAGCTGATAATCCCGGCAGCTGGGGGCTGGGGGTGCCTTGGCCCCAAAGGGGAGGTCTGGCCCAAGTGCCATCATATCCTCTATGCCTGCTTGACTTTTTCTTTTTTCCATGGCACTGTCACCTCCAACCACACCATGTAAAGTGCTCTAACATTTACTACATCCTCTGTTTACCAACTGTCCCAGCTGCCAACGTCCCTGCTGGACCACAAGCTACGTGAGAGCCGGGACCCTCCCTGCCTTGCTGCGGAAGCAG
>NW_007731285.1:108037-128576 GCF_000696425.1 Galeopterus variegatus | reverse complement strand
TCCCGCCAGCCATCACTGTAGGCAAGGGAGTGAAATATCTTTTCTCTCCCTCTTTCCAGGGCAGACCTGAAGGGTTTTTCTTCTTCCTGTTATACACAGTGGTTTCTGTACACTCCTCGCGTGGTGATTAACAAGCTGCATCACCCTAAATGAGGGCCTCTCAGGGGCAGTCCCTGCTCATCCCAATTCATTTTCAATGGATTGGAGTCATTGGAGTCAATTTCACAGACTCCAACTCCTCTTCCTGTTTACTTATTCTGAGAATTTGTTGTGCATCTGCAGTTGGCCCAGTATTTTCCCTGTTATTAATTTAAGTATGTCAACTCTAAAGTTCTGTGAAGGAAGTCTAGGGCCACATAAAGCGTTCTTTTAATCCTTCGTGAATAAATAACTGTAGATCCTATGCCGAGGAAGAACTTCAAGTCCTGATAACATCTAGGAGCACATTCTAGAATGCACAGAAACACACAGTTGTCTTCCTCTTTTCTAAATTCCTCCTGCTGCAACTAGTCCGTATGTCTCTTTATAAAAAAATTATTTTTCATTAAACTCTGAGTTCCTCTTGGGAAAAAAAAATGCACCTTCCTTGGAGCTCATTGAAGTGTCTGAAATATAGTACGCTCTTGGTAAACGATGGTGGAAATTAATTAATTAAGAAGTCTGCATAGCTCTAGGCTTGAAATCTTAAACTTCAGCATTCTCTTTTCCCCAATATATGAACTTCATTAAAACAATTAGACTACACCCAATTGCCACATTGAAGGGCAGTAGGCCAAAACAGTTAGATGATCAGAATCTTACCTTGTCTCTTACAATGGAAGCATTTTTGGAAATACCTACATCTGCTTGCAGATATTCCATCAAATTTATAAGTACTTTGCTTTAAGTATAATGGTTTTTAATAACATAGAGGTACTCAGCTTCATTACGTTTAACTCTCATAACAACAATTATATGATCTATTCTACTAATAAGGAAACTGAGGTACAGAAAGGTTAAGTGGTTTGTTCAAGGTCACAGAACTTGGTAGAATCTGGATTAGTAACTGTTCTTTTTCAGCGCAGTGGCTGAACTCCGCTACACTGTCCCTAATAAATTGCATGATATCCATCTTAAGAAGGATGGAAAACTAATGGGGAAAAGAGAGAGAGAGAGAGAAAATTCCTTAGATTGCTCTCAAAAGGTGAAGGAGGAAAATCTATAATTTCATACCTAATATGCAAATGTCTAACAGAGGCCAAGCATGTAACCAAAAACACCAGGGGTGAGAAGTGAGGAGCAGGTTAGGGCCAGGTGGGGCCTTTGTCTGATTGGGGGACACAGCCCTGTCCCAGGGATCCTGCTTTTCAGCTTTAGTCAATTGTTGTTGTGTAGGTATTTGTTTTACTGTATCTTTTGATTCTTTCGAGAGAAATAGATATCTAGAACTTTATTTAAAATTTCCTGATTTGTAATTGTTGGCAATTAATTCAAATGTTTTTATTTTTAAAAGATAAATATAAGTATGGGAGCCATACAAAAACCCACTATCAGGCTACCACTTCTGTGACCTCCGACCTAGAGCATGAAGTCCTATAGTGGTGAGGTCAGGACAGTTATCTCAGAATGTCACAGTCAAAAAGGCACACAGAATGGGCTCTTACTTGGTGCAGTTTTTAGACTTGTTACAAAAAATAAGGTAAGCCCTCCCCCACTCTCACCCCATTAACCACCGCTTGGAGCAGCCACACCAAATCTTTCACTGGGGTCTTTGAGGATTTATCTCTGTTTCTCTAAATAACATGCTTATATTGCAATTTCCTGATTTTTTTTTTCAATTTTAGGCATTTGCTGTGAACTTCCCATTGTGGAAGATGGTCATTTGGCTCTCTTTCATACCACATTCTCAGCACACATGCACACACACACACACACACACANTCTCATTGTGAGTCAAAAACCCAAGCCCCTGCACATTCAAGAAAATGCAGCTGGACTTAGGAGTTTTCCTGACTTTTAAACAATCGCTTCCCTGGGTGTGTCTGCACACTCACCGCTGGGGAGCGTGTCCTCACAGGATTTCTTGGTATTGCTCTGTAACAGCCCAAACCCTGCCTCCCTTTCTCATGATTCATTCTCTCAGTGTGAATTCAATTCTCACATCCATTAGAGTTTTGAAAATGTCTGAGTTATTGACTCAGAGAAGTAACGCTCCGTGAGACAGGAATAAAATTACTTTCTATGGTACTTAATCAAAGAAAAGGCCATTTTTTAAAATATGCAAACTTAAATTTATCTAGTCTAAGGAAAGAGTTTCTTTGGACTCCATTGAGCCCATCAAGTCCTAAGTTTGCCTGGGAAAGTAAAAGCGAAACTGCACTGGGGACGTGCACACCCACAGGCAGGTTTTCCTGACTTTTAAACAATCGCTTCCCTGGGTGTGTCTGCACACTCACCGCAGGGGAGCGTGTCCTCACGGGATTTCTTGGTATCGCTCTGTAACAGCCCAAACCTGGATCATGGTGTCCCTGCCTCCCTTTCTCATGATTCATTCTCTCAGTGTGAATTCAATTCCCACATCCATTAGAGTTTTGAAAATGTCTGAGTTATTGACTCAGAGAAGTAACGCTCCGTGAGACAGGAATAAAATTACTTTCTATGGTACTTAATCAAAGAAAAGGCCATTTTTTAAAATATGCAAACTTAAATTTATCTAGTCTAAGGAAAGAGTTTCTTTGGACTCCATTGAGCCCATCAAGTCCTAAGTTTGCCTGGGAAAGTAAAAGCGAAACTGCACTGGGGACGTGCACACCCACAGGCACAGCAGTGGCACCCACAGCAATGGCACCCATAGCAGCCCGGAGGGTGGACGCAACCCAGTGTCCATCAACCAACGAATGGGTAAACAGAACATGGCATATATGCACAATGGAATACTCCTGAGCCTTAAAAAGAAAGGAGATTCTGTGACATGAACAAGTGGACCTCATGCTAAGTGAAATAAGCCAGACACAAAAGGACAAATACTGTATGATTCCACTTACATGAGGTTCCTAGAGTCATCAACTTCATAAAGACAGAAGGTAGAAAGGTGGTTGCCGGGGGCTGGCGAGTGGGAAATGCGGAGTTGGTGTTTCATGGGTGCAGAGTTTCAGTTCGGGAAGATGAAAAAGTTCTGGAGATGGACAGGGGGGGATGGTCACACACAGTGTGAATGGACTTAATGCCACTGAACTGTACACTTAAAAATGCTTAAGATGGTCAATTGTATGTTGTATATATTTTATCACAATAAAAACCCAGCTGCATTAGGGGGTGGAAGCATGAGGGAGGGTATCCTGCAAACCCCTCTAGCTGCCCCTATATATTTTTCAATGTGAAATTTACAAGTCTCAGTCATTGTCATTGTCATTGTTTACATAACATTTCTGAATGTGCATGTTTCTTTTGTAACCCAAGTGTCTCCAGGTTTTACAGCCTTTAGGTGTTCCTCCTTAATAGCCAAATAAATACACACAAGCTGAGACCTCACACAACTGCACAAAGGTCGGACCCTCCCAGCAGGGTCTGGGGGTCCCGGTGGTTTCTGCATTGCCTCTTTCTACAACACCCCTCACTCTGTATAACCCTGTGTCCACACAGTGCCTCTCTCCCCACACATTTCCCACGATGACATGGCATAGTATGTGACAGCTAATTCATGAGACCACAGGAAGAACCCAAAACTGAACATCAGACCTCTTGTTCCGAGAAATCATTGCCAATTTCTTGGCGCTTGGTCCAGGCCTCCTGCAGGTCGCTGGGGCCTCACTCTCTCAGGTACCGCTGTCCTCTACCTTCTCTATGGAGGCCCCAACCCCTGATCTCTAAGGCTGCTGGGAGGAAACACAGAATTCCTATTTTACTGTGCATGGCAATTTACCTTCCTAGGCTTCAATATCTCCATTCACACTATGTTTTAGGCCCCAATTTCCATAAACGAAAAGCCTGTGAATGTGTTTTCCTGATAAAAGAGACATTTACCACTTTCACTTTAAGCAACTAAAAAACCAGCAGAAATATTTCGATTATGTTTTCATTAATAGGAAAATGTTCTCATGATTTTAAGCTTCACCCAAATGGCATCTTCCCGGTGAGGTTTGTGATGGCCACGCTGTTTAAGATAGGCCACCGATTGTCCCCTCGCTCCTGATCTTCTTGCCCTGCTATCTCAGATTGATATCTCTGCAACAAGACTGACACAGAGAGGCGTGCAGCAGCGCACCCCTGCAAGGAAAGGGGGAAGGCAGGACTGGGCAGAGAGAGCCGCCAAGGCCTCAGCCAGTCCTACAGGCAGCTTTGGAACTGGGATGGCCCTCAGAGTGTCCCAGATTGAAGAAAGAGGCTGGGCCTGGTATCCCCAGGTCAGCCAGACTTGGTCATGGCTCATACCCCGGGAGGGGCATAAGCCCGGGCCAGGCAGTCCACAGAGGCTGAGGGCAGTTCGTGGTGAGGGTTGCAGCTGTGAGCCATAATCCTCACGGCAGCTGATAATCCCGGCAGCTGGGGGCTGGGGGTGCCTTGGCCCCAAAGGGGAGGTCTGGCCCAAGTGCCATCATATCCTCTATGCCTGCTTGACTTTTTCTTTTTTCCATGGCACTGTCACCTCCAACCACGCCATGTAAAGTGCTCTAACATTTACTACATCCTCTGTTTACCAACTGTCCCAGCTGCCAATGTCCCTGCTGGACCACAAGCTACGTGAGAGCCGGGACCCTCCCTGCCTTGCTGCGGAAGCAGCGGGAACACCAACACCAGAGCCTGGCGCCTAGAAGGCGTGCCCTGAGTGTCTGTCAGTGAATGCAGGATTCGCGTGTCTGAAGTTAGAGTCCTAGATAAGACTCAGGTGTTTCTCCCGCCAGCCATCACTGTAGGCAAGGGAGTGAAATATCTTTTCTCTCCCTCTTTCCAGGGCAGACCTGAAGGGTTTTTCTTCTTCCTGTTATACACAGTGGTTTCTGTACACTCCTCGCGTGGTGATTAACAAGCTGCATCACCCTAAATGAGGGCCTCTCAGGGGCAGTCCCTGCTCATCCCAATTCATTTTCAATGGATTGGAGTCATTGGAGTCAATTTCACAGACTCCAACTCCTCTTCCTGTTTACTTATTCTGAGTCTACTGGATTATTACCCACTGCTTACATTACCATGACTGTGAAAATTCCATTCACAACTGAGCCACGTAGTATACTATGATGACTTTTCCTTTCCTGAACAATTGTGTTTTTGTTAGTTAATAATAATTGTCCTCTTTCTTTCCTTAGTTTTGTATGTACCTACCATTAATTCAACCCCAGACTGTCCACCAACTGTCTAAACCTCTCGATACGTTCAGACTGTTATGTCATCTTGAACTCCTTGGTAATTTAAATGAGGACTGATTGCCCTCTCTGCCCAGTGTGAAGCTGTGCCCTGAGCATCTCTTTCACCATTATTCTGGGAAACCCTCCCCTTTTTCATATGTTCATTTCCCCTTTTCTAGCATTCTGTGAGTTCTTCCTTCTTGTTTTATTTCCTTGTTTTGGAGAAGCCAGTCTCCAGTAGCTTCTTGAGTAGTGTGGTTGGTAAATGTTTTGAGTCTTACATGTCTAGAAAATGTCTTTATTATTCTCCATGCACTCAGTTAAGAGTCTGAGCATAAAATTCTAGAATACAACTTGTTTTCCTTCAGATGTATAAAAGCATCGCTGTAGTGTTCCCTCACTTCCACCAATCTGGTTGAAAATCCTTTCCATCTACTCTTTCCTTTAGGTAACCTCTGATTTCTGTCTCTCCCTCCGCCCCCCCACCTTTGATTCTTTCTAGTGCTTCAGTGTTTTATTTTCATTTAGCAAAACTTGGGGAAAATATTATAAATGTGTTGGTTTACTCTGCCACCTTTACCCTGAATCATGTATTTCTAATTCCTCAAAACAGAGCGAGTTGGAAGCTGCATGTTCTGAGCATTCCAAAGGCTACTGGATAATAGCAGAGGAGCTGCAGCCTCCCTGTGACAGGAGGGCCACACGACCACCAGGAGGAATGAAAAACAATCGGCTGGACACACAGCCTCACACCTTAACCCTCTGGACGGGGTGACTTTCCCTTGCTCTTTATGATCCCTCTTTCCAGAAGACAGAGGCAGCCCCTGGACCTGTTTCACAGGACTCCTCAGGGTTTGTGCACCTGCTGGAAGGTCTTCTTGATGGTGGGGTTCTCTTTCCTCTACACTGACGTTGCTGGTTTAGTGTTTCTTCACTCTTGAAACTGAACAATAATTCTGCAATCCTAATAGACATACAGTGAACTAGTGGGTCAGACTAGATTACTTTGATCCCAGGGTCCCAGACAAACTTGGTCCTAAGCCCAAATCACAGCCCTACTTGAGTAATATTGGGCATCCAGGACTAGACACAGATAAGATGGTTCGTGGATCCCAACTGCAAGATGGAGCAGTCAGTACTTAACAATAGTCCACAACACTTACCGGAGACTCATTCCCTCAACAAACTTTTAGGTTACAAAGACCCTTTGATACAAAGCAGTATGCAAGGTGGTAAGTGAAGTCCCCAGTCAGTATTGCCATCACTACCAAACTCATGCACACCCACAACTGTTCATGACCTACGTCAGTCACTGCCTCTTCTCTAGAGAACCACCTCTGGTAGGTTTTATCCAAATGCAAATGCCTCCAAAAGTACGTTCAGAATGAGTCAGAAGAGGTGACCAAGACGAAAGAGAACCACGGGTGAAGGACTGTGGCTCCCACAAATCGGATGAAGAAAATAGTTTGGGCTGAACCAAAAATGAAAAGTAGGAAGTTAAAAGTTAGAAGGGATCGAGTTAACCCAGCTGATAAAGAACGGAGGAAAACAGGATGGTCCAATGCCAGTAGTCTCAGGCTCGTTCTGGAACCCTCTCCAGGATGAAGGGAGGAGGAAGTAACTCAGGAGGCAGGAAGCAGCCGCCAGGGCAATCCCTCCCCCCCTGCCCCCACCCCAGGCTCTAAAAGTAGTTAATACAATTCCTTTTCAGGGCTGGCTTTAATTTACACGAATTGAAAAAGCACCTCGTCCCTCCACCCCACCGCACCATGCTGCCCACCATCTTATTTTCATTTTTCCTAACTTTTTTTTCCTATCGGTAAAGTTAGAAGGATGGTTCGGTGAACACTCCCACCAGCACCTAGACTCAGCGACTGCTGACACCCGCCACATTCACAGGCTCTCCCTGCACCACCTGATTGTGGGTTTCAGGCCTCCTACCCTTGATCCTTAAATACTTCAGCATGCATCTCCTCAGAATAAAGAGATTCTTCAACACAGCCACAATGCAATTATGGCATTTAAGAGAATGAACAATAATTCCCTACGATCATCTAATATCCATTCTGTATTCCAGTTTCCCCAGTTGTCCCCAAGATGTCTCTTAAGCTGGGTTTTTTGTTTTTTGTTTTTTCTGTTCATCATCTTCTTACTGGTCGTTGTTTCAAACCAGGATCTGATCAAACTAAACAGCTTAAATCAAATATTTGATTGTTTTATCTCTTTAGACTCATCTTTTAATCTAGAATTGCTCCCCAACCTTTTTTTATTCATGATGTTTATTTTTTTCGAGTCCAGTATACTTTACCATATTCTGGATTGGTCTGATTGCTTCTTCATTCTGCTGTTTAACTTGTCCCTAGTCTGTCCCCTGTATTTCCTGTAAACTGGAGGATAGTTCTAGAAGCTGTATTTGATGCAAGATGATCATTTGCAGCAAGGACGCTCACAGGTGATATTGTGTACCACACATCCTACCAGTAGGCACATGGAGTTGGGTTGTCCCACGACTAGTGCTCAGTCAAGTTTGATCACTTCAGTCAAGTGGTGACCACCAGATCTCTCCTTTGTAAAGGTACCTTTTCCCTGTGCAGCTAGTAAGTAACTCTGGAGAGCTACATTAGCACATGTGAGTACCCTGTCCCCCAACAGCCTTCTGACCAGTGTTTTGGCATCCGTTGATGATTCTTTCTGATAATAAGTATTATATTAACAGCCCATCAATTGTAAAATGCCTAATTGATGATAGAGAAGAAGAGGAAGGAGGGTTAAGGGGAGAACAAGATAAATAGGGACTGGAAAGCTGGAAATATGAAAGACAATTCCAGAAGTTTTGCTGAGGCCCTTCCCCATTTATATTCAACTGTTTCCAGAGTCATAAGCCCTTTAAAGAACTACTGAATGCATTTCAGTGAGTCTGGTATCTAAACCTTGTTCTGAACTTCATCAGGAAGAGTTGCACAGCTGTGCCCCAAATCAGGTGCTGGGACAGTGGATTCCCCGCGACGAGGAAGAAGATGTGCCGGCCCAGAGTGCCCTGGACCTCTTTGTACAGGGCTGGTTTACAGAACACCCTGAACAATAGGCATTTATCCAGAACTCCCTGTTCCAGATCTTTACTTCTTTCAAAATAGTACTTGCCCACTGTCCAAAAACAAGTTTCTCTGAAAGATAGCAAGTGGTCACTTTGCTGAACAGTGCAACCTAGGCATTGTCTTAGGTAAACTGTTCTCTTTTGATTTCAGGAAATTAAGTCTGTCTCTATGAAGGGTTGTGGTGAATGCCTGCATCAGAGAATATTTCCCATTGACTGATATACTTAAATCACTTCAGGATATCTCAAACCACATGTCTTTTTCAAGACACCCAATATTGATAACTTTGTTTTGATTCTGGGGCATACTGATTCAACTTAGGACAAGCAAGAACCCTAACCCCCAGAAAGAAATTAAAGTTTACTCCAATACACACAATAGCAAGCAATGACCCTCTGGCAAAGAGCTGAAGATCTAATGGGGGGGTCAGTCCTAAGAAATTCTATAATACACAGCAGAGTAGGACCGCGGGGAGGGGGCTGGGGGCTGGGGCAGCGGCGGGACAGATCACTACTTTGACTTGAGGAAACTGAGGTGTCACTCAGGGGACTCCCCCAGAAATGGAAAACTATACCCCATGGTGAGAACTGACTCCTGGGAAGCCGGTAGCGCTGAGTCACCGGGTCATTATGAAAATCTGAGACAGGCTGCTCATGACAAGTTATGGCTTCATGACTCCCAAGAGAGGACTGTAGTTATTTCAGGAGGAATTTTCTCTAAACCTTGTGTTTTTTTAAAAACTGTATTTTAAAACTATGCGAATTTAAATTAGTTTTGTTTTAATGCATGCATTATTTCTATGAAGAGGGAGAGAAAGGAATTGTATTATCATATTATCAAGCAAACAGTTGCATCAGGGTGCTCCAACCCCTAACGGGCTGGAAATGTGGAATCTCTGTCCCAGACAGCAGATGCTAGATAAATGCTGAATTGACAAATTCTTCAGATGCTCTTTTTTAATAAAGGACTGTAGTGTCTCTTGTCAACAATCTCACCCTACCCCTGTCTCCTAGCTTCCCGACCACCCCCCATCTTTCGTGCCATCTCATGTGCCTTCACATCACCAACAAACTCATTTCTCACCAGCCTTCCCTCGCCCACCTTCAGAAGTGAACAGAAACTTGCCAGAAACTAACTTCACGGTGACTCAGGAAAACCCCAACTAAACAAAACATTCTCACTATTTGAAGTGAGCTGGCCAGAAGCTCTTCATGTAAGAAATTTATTGCCAATTATACAATCTCACCATTGGTATCAGTAGTGGAACACTTTAGGTACAAGAAGCCAATTCTGACTTTAAAATCCAGAGGAGAAAAAAAATTAGCCCAAGGCTTCTGATGCACATTAAAATTGCACAATTTTTTCTTAACAGACTTAACTAATAATATCATCTCTAATAATGAAGAGAAACAGCATCCTTCTCTTTTAGAGAGTTTAGACCAGGAAGAACTTCCTTCATGTTGGAACTGAAAATTCTGTTTGAAGATCCTTTTCCTGCCCTTTCAATCTTGTTCTCTTTTGCTCTTCCCTTTCATCATTAAACAAACCTATGTCATCTTTTGTTACATGGGACATGTGACTATTAAACAAGGGGACATAGATTTCCTATCCTGGCTGCTGAAACAGAACTGCTTAAATAACAGTGCCCCCTTCATTCTGGTGAAGTTCAAGGTCCAAGACACCGAGCACAATTTTCAGATGGGTTTCCTTCCAGTTCTTCTTGAAATACCCTTGCCACAGGAAGGTTGTTTCCTCTCTTCTTCACTTCTGAGCACAACAGAGGCTGCCTGAAGAGCAGTCACATTAGTACCTTGGACCACCAAACACAAATGCATCCAAATTAAGGCATTGCCCATTGAAGACATAGTAAAACTAATTAGGAAAAGGACAGCCCGAGAGAGGGGTCAAACTAGAAGCAACCACGAGGTCAGTGATGTTGGCCATCATTTCACAGCTCTTGGTTAGTTCTAGCCCCAGACCATCCTTGTCATTAGAAGAGGAGTGGGCATGTGTGAAATTGTGCAGGTCAACCTAGCAAGATATTCTGACAAAAGAAAGAGGACAAATGGTTACCATGCAACCACTGCAAGAATTATAAATGTTATAGTAAACAATGGGAATGCTCAAACTCTATCATATGAGAGAAATTGCAAGTCATTTAAAGCAAAATTTAAAGAAACACAAAAACTCATGTACAACAAAGTGCCTTTCTAAACTTGAGCTGCTAAATAATGACTGCTTCATCTAAATCTTTTTTTTTTCCTTTTGATTCTGCTTCTAACTTTTCTGCTTACTTTTTTGAAGGTTATAAAAAAAGACTCTTTGCAGCTTCCTTTGTTTATACCTTTGGCATCAAGAAATTCATGAATCCCAGTCTACAGTCGGTCAGTAAGAGCTTGCAGGAGCAGACACCATTGCAATGTTGGTCAGTGTCAAGGCCCTGGGTCAGGCTGCTGGGATTCAGTCCTGGCACTGACCTAGGCAAGTGGTTTAACCTCATCCTACCTCGGTTTCTTCATCTGTAAAATAGTGACAATCAAAACACTTGCCTCACATTGCGTGGACTAAATTTAAGAATTCAGGCAACATGTTTAGCGCCGTGCCTGAGAGCAGATCATCAGCGTTTATTTCGATGACCATGATCAGTATCTCTACATGCCTCCTGAGTGCTCCCAGCTAACCTCGGAGCAATTAGATCTTCCACTGCTTCTCCTGAAGAGCTTTGGACAAAGACAAAGGTAATTCCTCCTCCAGAATGCTTTTGCTGTCAAAACTAAATAAAATACTGAAAAATAAATAATTGACAGTTTAGAAAAGAAAGTCGACATTTACACAACGGGCAAACACAGTGCAAGGGTGTCGTTTTCTGCTTGATAGAAGTTTCCCTGGAAGTTAACGTCGTAAAGTCAGCTACTTTCCAACCATTTGAGCCAAACAGAAGAATAAAAGTTATCATGTGATTTCCTCAGAATCCAAATTTAAATCAGTTGAAGAAAAGGAAAGAGGAAAAGGACTGAGGTACTGAACAGCTAGTTAGAAAACAGAGAATATTCTTCTGTCAAATATGAGCCCACTGGTCCAACTGTTCTTTGAATTTCTATGTTCCATTTACTGGATTTTTTTTTAATTTGTTCAGTTTATTAATCTTTTTAAGTAAAGTGTTTTAAGTTATATTTGCATGCTGAATATGCTTTTTTTGTTATGGAGGAAACAAGTCAGCTTCAAGATCTGATTCTTTATCTAAATAAATTCACGATGTGGTTCCTAGAGGCTGGGAAGGTGGAGGGGGAGGAGGAAATGGCACAGTTGATTCACAGATACAAAATTACAGCCAGGTAGGAAAATAAGTTCCAGTGGCACACAAGAGCGCCAGGCATCTATAACTAAACAATAATTTATTGTATATTCTCAAATGACTAGAAAAGAGAGGCTCAGATGCTGTCATCACAAAGAAATGGTAAACTTTTGCAATTATGAACACGCTACTTACCCTAATTTGACCATCATGCATTATATTCATGTATTGAAATATAACTCCATACTCCATAAATATGTACAATCATACCAAAAAAATTTTTTAAATAGTAAATACATAAATGAATAAACTCACCAAATGACCAGTTAGCATTAAACAAAACTGGCACAAAAAGGCGAAGTTAAACCCTAGGAGAACTGAACTCTCTTATTCGGTAGAGAGCCACGCTAATTGTGAATCTTCATCCCTTCCTTCATGCAACTCTGTCTCTGCATTACCAAAGGTCCCAGGGTTCACTACCTGCCCAGGTGGGGCTCCCCTGAGCTTTGGCTGACCCGCCTCTCCTGGCTGCATCCTCTCCCTATGAAAAAACCATGAAGGGTCTGAGGTGTAGGTCAGCTTAAACCAAAGGCTCGGCACAAATGTGTGACATGCCAGCCACACGAGCCTGCAGTGGTCTTTGGCCTTCCTGTCATTCTTCTGTAGAAATGCCTGTAGAATTGGTTTTACCTATATAACGATCCTAAGTATTGAATCTTGCACTAATTTTTTACTGTGCAATTCTTACCACCCACCATGAGGTAATAAAAAGTGGAATCCCATTCTCCTTCCTTAGGTTCCCAAAAGCTAATAACTGAAAATATAAATATTCACAAAGGCTTAGTTTGACCCCAGCCAGAAATGTGTGGGTCAGTTTGGTCACTGCTCTTGATGTGTCTGCTAGTCCTTAATACCAGCATGAATGTGTCTCCTTGTGGACCTCAGAAACTAAGCTCTAATCTTTGTGTCCTGGATTTCTTAAGCAAGACAAAGTTAATAAGAAAATGTTTTAACCAGAAGAGAAGCTGACAAGGTTATGGTAACATAGAGAGGGAGACATTGATATACAGTATTAGTATTCAGTGGCTAAGAACTTACCTAACCAAATCCATCCCCTCCAAAATACAAATAGTAGTGTCAGCCTGATTGGCAAAGCTGTTTTTACAAAAACAAAGCAAAGGGTCCAAATCCATTTCCTAGACCAGTGGCTTTCAGAATTTTATTTTACCTTTTTTTTATACCAGTTTCCATAGTTAAAAAATATATTTACACCTTAACCCAGTACATGGACACATAAGCTAAAACAAAGGTTTCATGTGTCTATACATCCTCAACTGCTAGCAATACACAATGGCGTTTTCTAACTCTATTCGATTTCATTTTTAAATGTTGACATGACTTAGTAAATGATTTCACTGCCTACCAGTGAGTTGCAGCTCACAAGTTGAAAAACCACACCCTAGAAAATCACCTCCTATATAGCTATGTGATTAGGTCAAGCAAAGTGTTCATGAGACAAAGGCCAGCTGTCCCATCCCCAGGTCGGTCACTGATTGTACTGACTGCACACTGTTTGCACAACTGATTGTACACTATTTGTACAATTGACTACACGCTGTTTGTACAACTGATTGTACACAGTTTTCCAAATGCCAGTGTTAAAAAAAATTATTCTGACCGTTGTTAAAATGGTAAGGAAGACTTTATTCAAGACTATTGCGATAGGGTAACACAATAGGGGAGAGAGATTGGGCTCAACTCAGCAAAGACAGCTGGGGCCGAAGAGCAGGGTGGGGAAGACTGGATGGAAAATTACCAAGAAGAGCCATCAAGGCTGGGGGGGATTCTCACCAAACTGATTTAGCAGGCTTGGCAGTGACAGGGTCAAGGTTGAGACCTAGTCGGGAAGAAAACTCAGAGGAGCCTGACTAAGGTCTGGTCAAGGAGAGAGTCTTTGCCAACAGCTGTGGCAGTCACATGGAGATGACTTTGTTATTACTACTGGAGGTAAAAAACCTTCAAGTAGATACTGAGGTTATCTCGCAGAAGGCAGGATTACTTAATGGTTCAAAGCATGGCCTTCAGGACTTCTAACTAAATGTAGCAGCCTGACTTCCGGAGACAGGAAAGGAATTAAAAGAGATCAGAAGAGGAGACTTTAGCAAATGAGAGATTTCAATAATTTTTTTTGGAAGATGGAAAGTAGACAGAAAAATGGTAAGGATTTATCAGTAAGCTACAAGCTAGCAGTAAGCTACAAGCTAGGGTGCCTGCTAGGGAGGAAGGGGGTAGAGTATGAGAAGTGGGCTGTCCTCCTCCAGACCCTGAGAGCACCAGCTAAGGCACAGGAAGTATTGAAAGACAGGCGTGAGGCCTGAGCCTGAAACAGGGAAGCAAACTGGAAGTCAGACCATGGGCTGGCTGTGCCCTTTCCTACCTCTTACCTCCAGCAACTGCCCCCACCCCATACACACAACTTCACTTCCACCCCCACCCCAGTCAGGGACGGGAGATTATGCTCTGGAGAAAACTAACCTGGGATTGTCTAGACTTGGGGCCATCAGAAGCAGCGTAAGGTAGGGATAGATAAAAGTGAGGGGATGGGGTAGATACACTCGGTGGAGACCAAGACATGCAGGCATCCCTACTCCACCTACCGCTGCAAGCATTTGCCACCCAGGCAAAATTACGGACATTTACTTCCTGGTAAACTAAATGTTTCCAAAAGAAAGAAGCCTTTAGATATTAAAATGTGGGAGTCCCCAACAAAAATATCCAGCTCACCACTCACCCTATGTTGAATACCCACCAGCTAAAAAGCCCAACCTTGAAAACATCGAGTTTCTAATAAGCTAAGGGTCCTCAGGTAACTGAGGTAAGACTTCAAGATGTGAGAAACCCAACAAAACAAAAAACAAAAAACAAAACAAAACAAAAAGATGTGAGAAACCGAAACAGATGCAGCAAAAATAGGAACCCAGAAGAAACAGAGACAATGCACACACACAAAAAGAAAAACACAAGAAAACTAAAAACAGACATTTAAAAAAATCAGATTACTCTTTTAGAAAAAGAGAGAAGGTATTGAATATGTGAAACCAGAACAAAATGCTTTTAATATAAAACAATCAGAAAACAAGAGGATCATTAAAATTTAGTATAAAAAATTAAAACTTTAGTAAAAAATTGGAAGGTAAAGTCAAAGAAATCTCCCAGAAAACAGAATCACAGAGAAACAGTTAGAGAGATTAAAATTGAATTGTAGGAATTCCTGGGGCAATATATAAATTGGAAGGAAGAAAATTATATACACGGGTACTTCAAAGAGTTCATGGGAAGATTCATATTTTTTAATTCTATTTTTCCATGAACATTTTGAAGTACCCTTGTATATAGAAGTATACAAGGAAAGTTCCCATAACTACAAGCTAAGATTCTCAAATGAAAGAACACCACTGAATGCCCAGCATAATAAATTTAAAAAGATTTATACCAAAGTCAAGTGTCAGAAAATTTCAGAATATCAGAGCTAAAAAGAGGATTCTTTTTTTTTTTTTTTCTTTTTGTCTTTTTTTTTTCGTGTCCGGCAACAGACCACAACCCTCAGTGTCACGCCCGTACCGGACCGGGACTGGCAACGGGATCGCAACCCTCGGTGCTGCGCCCGCCCCTCGCTCAGCCAGTGAGCGGGAACCGGTCTGTATGTGGGATCCGAACCCTCGGCGGGAGCGCCGCCGCAATCCCAAGCGGCGCACTGTAGCAATGCGCCACCGGGCCGGCCCAAAAGAGGATTCTAAAAGGAAGCATATCACAAATTAAAGAATGGGGATTTAATGGCTTCAGACTTCTCTCCAGCAACACTTGCTTCTAGACAACAAAAAAAAGAAGCTTTCACATCTGTGAGGGGAAATAATTTGTAGTCTAAAATTTTATACTTGTCCAAACACAAACTAAGTGAAAAGCAAAATAAATACATTTTTTAAGCATGTAAGCTCTCAACAAAATTGACCTTCCATGCTTTCTTTCTTACAGAGCTGCTAGAGGATATGCTTCAGCACAACAGGGAGTGAGTCGAGAAATAGAAAAGCGTGGAATTCAGGAATCAAGACGTCCAGCACAGGAAGGGCAAAGGCAAGTAGCCAATGATGCTGAAGGAAAGTTCCAGCATGGTGACCGACTAACGGAGAGCTCCAGGGAAGGGTCTCTAGGACAAGGTTGTGCAAAATAAAACCACAGGTTCAGAATTTTCAAATGGAGACCTTATGTTTATAAGAACTACATTGCAGGAAGGGTGTGTTAGCCAGCCTGAGGTTGGGACCTACTATACTCCAATACTTTAAGAAATAAAATCTCCTGACTTTCTTTTATGGACAAGTACATCCAAAAATTGCCTTGAGGTCATCTAGGCCTTGAGATGATCAGGTAAGGAGGATGAGACCCTGTGAGACTCAGCAGGCAAGGAACAAGCAGACCCCGCAACTAAAAGTCAGCAAACGTAAAAGGTGCCATGTGAGAGGGGGGTGACAGTACACATTTGAAAGGTGACAGCATTTGTCTAGTGGAATAGTTAGGATCTCCAAAGTGCTCACACTATTCCCCAAGGCGAGTAAAACCTTTGAGACCTATGAAGGGATCCTTGGGAGCTAAACTTCCTGTTTTATCACTTTGTTAGCTTTTTAGAAATGATTTTAATTTCAGAACGCGTGGCCTCAAGTTCTGCTTATTATAGAAGCTGGTTTACTTCACACCTGCACCCCACCCAAAGAAAGGGATAGAAAAAATTGATCATGTTTAAACCTTTGGAAAACAACATTTAATGGCATGTAACAGATCTGATGAAGCATGTGGAAGAATTAAAGACATATATGACGGTACTTCAAAAATTTGTGGAAAAAATAGAATTAAAAGATAATACGGGCTGGCCGGTTGCTCAGTTGGTGAAAGCGTGGTGCTGCTAACACGAAGGTCCACGGTTTGATCCCTGTACCGGCTGGCCGACAAAAAAAATAATAATAATACAAATCTTTTCATGAACTTTTTGAAGTACCCTCATACAGAAAACTAAGTCACTTTTAATAAGTAGTCAGTTAAATGCAGGAAAAACAAAAATGTGTTCAGTAAAGGAAATGTAGGGCCAGCCCGGTGGCGCACTGCTACAGTGCGCCGCTTGGGAGCATGGCGGCGCTCCCGCCGAGGGTTCGGATCCCACATACAGACCGGTTCCCGCTCACTGGCTGAGCGAGGGGCGGGCGCAGCACCGAGGGTTGCAATCCTGTTGCCGTCCCGGTCCGGTGCGGGCACGACACTGAGGGTTGCGGTCCGTTGCCAGACACGAAAAAAGACAAAAAGGAAAAAAAAAAAAAAAGGAAATGTAATCATAATTCATCATTCTCTGCCTGGCTATGTCATCAGCAATATTTATGTAATTTAATAACGTGAATACAGTACAACTAACATCGTCAATACATGTAATAGTCTTCAGAGGATGCGAGTGGGGAAGGGTGTATTGCATGGATATGGGCTAAGGATAATGGCACCGAACTGCAGTAAAGGGACTATTTACGGGAGTGTGGGCAGGCTTCAGTAAAGCAAGGACATGCAACAGCTGGAGCTGGCGGTAGCAGGGAGTCATTGCCTGCTGGAGGCCTGAGAGCTCCAGGGCAAGGGCGGAGCCGTTACTGGAGCCTGAGCAAGTAGCCCTGTGGGGAGCACAGCCCACAGGAGAGAAGGAAGGGCTTGTCCAGGGCAACGCTTGCCCTGCCCCATCGCCCTCCAGTCTAATCTCCTGCTGATGCTTCTGATTAACCAGTGGATCAGGGAGCCTGTCCTCTGCACCCGCGAAGGCCAGCTGCCCTGGGGAAGGACCAGGGGAAGAGAAACTGAATGAGCTGCCATTGGAAATCGGTCGTCTCTGAGAAGCAGGGAGAATTGGGGGAAGGTAGGCAAAAACACAGTTTTCCATCATAGATCTTAGAACTAGTCAATTATTAAAACATTCATGTATTATTAAAATTAATTAAAATTAATAATATTATAAAATGTTAGGGAGAAAAGGCAGAAAAACAAAACAAAACGAACAAGCCACCAGGCATGAGGAGAAAGAGAAATGCAAAGAAATGCACCTTTTTTTTCACCGAGACAGACCCTGCATCTGAACCTCGGTGGCTGTGGGACCCTGGGTAACACTCCTCCCCTCTCTGGGCCTCTGTTTTCTCAGCAGTAAAACAAAAATGACTAATTCCTACCTCAGAGGTGGTCGAGAGACTTGCATGAGAGGACGCGCGTGAAGCATTTGGCACAGTTAATGCGGAGGGGTCCACAGTGACACAAAGAGAGGGAGCAAACCCGCAAGTCACCGGAGACCATGTGGATCTTTATCGCTGATTCACTTCCAGCTTTTCTACCTTCTCGTGAAACCTCAGCATCTAACAGAGTCTGGCTCATGGCAAGTGCTCAGTGAAGACGTGTTGGCTGAAGAGTGGGAGTGCTCCCGGCAATGCCACTTCAGCTGTCTTTACTGCCTCTCTCCCAGTTTGATGTGACAGGCCAGCCCAAGGGCCTTGGGGTCTGCTTCTCAGGGTTTCACCCTGACTTGCCCTTGCAGCCAGCCTCACTCCCCTGATGGCCCAGGCCCACCTCCTCATAGCCCCAGCCCATCTCCCCCAGCTCCCAGCCCATCTCTTCCCAGACCCCCCACGAACATCTCCCCACCCCCCAGCCCACCTCCCCGCAGCTAGGCTCCCCCACCATCACAACCCTATTTTCACGTGGAGCTCCTTGGAGCCATACCCCACCCCTGCAGCCTCAACCCACCGTGTACACCAGTTCCCTCCGCTTATCCCTCAGGAGCCTCTTGTGCGATTGTGAACCACTCACAGGAGCCAGGGCTGGTCCCTGTGGGGCTGGACCTTGAGCACAGGAAGGTGCAGCAGGAAAGCTCTATTGATGACACTCTGCCAGCAGCTTCACGGCAGGACGCAGAGGCCAGGGATGCCTTTCCAGCTCGGTGGCGGCGGGATGGAAGAAGCACGGTGCGACGCAGAGGATGCCCCTGTGGCTAGGTCACAGAGTCACAGTCCTGACTTCTCACCTGCCTGTACTTCCAGGAATGTTCCAGGGAAGGTTCTGATTCCACCTGCGTGCTGCTCCCTGGCCACGTCTGCCCCTCCACTGGGGCAATGCTCTGGTTGGAGGAAACTAAGTCCTCGACATCTTTACTCGTTAATTTCTGTTCACCGGTGGGGCACATTTTTACAGCCCACCAGTGGCCAGTCCCCTTTCATTGCTAACAGAACCCTGATGTATGGCACCGATTGCCTTCACCAGGGGCCTTTCCCTTTTGCAGTCCTGGAGTGAGTACGTATGTGGCAGGGCCCACCTCTGGAAAGATCTTCCTCCCTGATGAGACAGGTGCAGGGGGAGGAAGCCCTTTTGCTGAGACTCCCTTGCCTCCTGCTTGGGATTCCGTGGTGTGGGAGGTGATCCTCGACAGGGCAGCTATCGTTGACTAGAAGGAGGGATGTTGCTGACACGGCAGCTCTACCATCTGCATAATAGAGTTCCAGGAAAGAAAGGGCCTGACCCTTGATACTCTCACTGAGCCACAGAGCCCACCCTGGGCCCACCCTAGTTCCCTGAGCCGAGAGTCATCAGATCCATTGCCTGCAGCCAAAACAATTCTTAACAATACAACACATGGGCCGGCCCTGTGGCGCACTCGGTTGAGTGCGGCGCTTGGGAGCGCGGAGGCGCTCCCGTCGAGGGTTCGGATCCCATATAGAGACCGGTCAGCTCACTGGCTGAGCGCGGTGCGGGCGCAACACCAAGGGTTGCGATCCCGTTACCAGTCAGGAAAACACACAAAAAGGAAAAAAAAAAAAAACAACAATGCAACACATGCACCATCAATAGAGATATTGGAGTCAGTTTGTCGGTCTTGTATTGTCTGAGAGGCACAGATGCACAGATGTCCTATTGTTCAAAGATAAACTCTAAACTGGTACTCAGGACATTCTTACAATGAGCGTGGACCCAGGCGACTTTGATGCTTCAAGAAGAAGCGGAGGCCGTCAGGTGTGCACCTTCGCAGCCTGCATGGGCAGTGCAGCTTACCTTCCTCTTGGGGCCACAGGCCTGACTCCACCCTTGACTTCTGCAGATGGGAGTCACCGTGAGACTTTCTGGTCTGGCTGGAAAGAGAGGAGCAGGTCCCCTCCCTGCTGCAATGCCAGACAACACCGAGAGGCAGGAGCCACCAGTGGGTCTTCTTTGGGAGGGTGCCAACTTTGGCCTGGTTACATAGGAGATACCACTTGGATTCCATCCTCTATAAGGTATCACCAGTGGTGCCCAGGAGGCTCTAGAAAAGTCTCAGCGTGCTTTGGAATTGTTGATCGTCCTCATAATAGATGGGCACAAAATCCCCTCTTTCGTGCTGCCTATGTTTCCCGAGGAGGAGACCAGGTGAAATAATACAGCCAGCCCTTCGAGGATAATGGAGACAAATTCTCAAATGTGGGTGGGCACAAGGTGCACTATGAAGCTTGTTTAAAATGCAGGTTCTGGGCCTTGGTGCTAATGCTTTGATCCAGGTGCCTGGGCCAGGGCCCAAGAATTTCCATTTGAAATAAACCCAGTGTATAATTCAACACAGGTCATCAGACCATTTGAAACATAGATGTAAATAACTGAAATCCATCAATTATCCAAAAAGTTTCACTTTTGACAATGACCTTAACCTTGTGCACTTTCTCCTTTCTTTGCATTCCAAACTCATCCATCAGCAGTCTTCTTCTAGCTCCTCCTTCAGTCCCCTGTACCTCTTCCAT
>NW_007731285.1:105249-107417 GCF_000696425.1 Galeopterus variegatus | reverse complement strand
GATCCAAAGTATGACCCCTTTCTGTGTGATTTTAGGGATGTCACTTGACTGGTATGATCCTCCATTTGTTCATCTTTAAACTGGTGAGGACAATACCAACTGCTCAGTGTACTGTGGGGTCACTGAGATGACCCTTGCTATGTCCCCAGAATCTCATCACTTATTAATAAATGGTCATTTCCTCCTTTGCCTGCATACAATGGACACACAAAATACGTGTCCAACTGAGAACCTCATGAATGAACAAGTCAAAACATCGGCCTGTTTGGGGTCCATTATGAGATCTCATTTAAAATTAATATTTATATTTGTATGTGATTCATAATTTACCTCGGGGGAGATTCCAGTAGAAGAGTTCAAAATTATTTGGGCAACACAACACCTTGGAGAAAGTGCCTTGCTCGTCAAGGTGACCTTGAGTATCCACTCATTTGGACACGTGAGCCCTGTTGTGCTTTTTTTTTCAAAAACTGTTCCTCTCCTTCATGGCCACACCTCATAAATGAACCAATGTAGTTTTCACCGTCTCTTCCTTCTCAGCCCAATCTCGGTAGACTGGATAATGACACCTAAGTGACTCAAAATCAGGCAAGAAGATTGGGAGATACAGGAATGCCTAGATGGGCTGTCTCATCTGGTTTCCCGCTAAGTGAAAAACAAATATCCACGCAGGAGAAGCTTCTTTGTATTACTTGCAGCTAAAAACATCCTGATATACAGATACTCCTCAACTTACGACGGGGTTACCTCCCGATAACCCATCATAAAATGAAAATATCATAAGGTGAAAATGCACTTAATGCACCTGACCTACTGGACATCAGAGCTTAGCTGAGCCTACCTTCAATGTGCTCAGAATACTTACATCAGCCCACAGGTGGGCAAAGTCATCTAACACAAAGCCTGTTTCACACTGAAGTGTCAAATATCTCGTGCACTTTTTTAAATACTGTATGAAAGTGAAAAACAGAATGGTCGAATGAGTACTTGAAGGGCAGTTTCCACCGAACGTGGATTGCTTTCCCACTATCATAAGGGTAAGCTGGGGAATGTCTGGGAACGCTGGAAGCAATTGTACCTGGTTCTCTTGTAACCAGAAATTAGGCTGAGGCCACAGAATGGGTTTTGGGTTGTCCAAGGGCAAATGGGCTTAGCGAGTAATAGAAACAGCATTGGGGAGCACTTCTCTGACTCTGTCAGGTGGCATTTCCCAGGCCAATCCTCACATTTGGCTCCTAACAAACTTTGCAAAATTTTTTTAAAAGAAAAAAAAATAACAGTATTGGTGATCTCCACCATGTGTGGAGCCCTTGCTATATGCATCAGGCTCTATTCTAAACTATTCATGGGCTTAATCCCCTGTAGCCCTCACAACATCCCCATGAGCCAGGCATTCTCACTGACTCTTCCACAGGTGAGGAAAGAAAAGCACGGAGAAGTTGGGTAAATTACCCAAGGTTGCACAGCTAGCGAGTGGAATGGCAGGATTTGCACCCAGGCAGTCGGGCTCGAGGGTCCTCCTGCTTCATCACAATACCATTGGGCTCCCTAGTAACAGAAGGTCCCCCCAGATGCCATAATCAGGGATCCAGTCTTGTCTGAAAGGGTCCACAGTCTTCACTTTTGGTCTCATTTCCAGAGAGGGAGAAATGAAGACCAGGCATGAAGTGTAAAGGACGATCTCTTCTGTGCCCCTAACCCAGCTTTCTCTCTAGCAGTTTTCACTTCTTCCTTGGAGCCTCCAAGTGACCCCTCTGTCCCTCACTTCCTCCCTGCTCAGGCCCCAGCCCTGCCAGGCTCCCTGTGCCCCATCCCTCCAGCACTGGGCCCCTGCCCACCAGTGCCCCTTCTCACCATGCCCAGGCCAGCAGCTCTACCCTCTACCAAGACCAAGGCACCTTGCTCCTCTAGATGCTCACTTTGAGGTCAGTCATTTCTTGGGAAAGGTATTCCACCCCCAGATACCCTCTAGACATGACACAGATAGATTGAGAAGAAAAATCAAAGTAACTGAAAATAGAGAAAAAAAATATAGCGTGCAAAACCCTTTATCCCTCCTCAATAAACGGCCACTAAAATCATAATGACACCTAATTTTTAATAATTAAGTTCAGCTCTACACATTTCCGGCTTACGGATACTTACAAACATTGCAGCTAAGCTGTATT
>NW_007731285.1:63008-105142 GCF_000696425.1 Galeopterus variegatus | reverse complement strand
ACATCTTTCTTGCTTGTCTCTGCGGGTAAACTCATACTTATCCTCCAAACCCAAGCACAAGTAAGATCTCCCCAGTTCCCCGGGACACCACTCCTCTCCCTTCTGTGCTGTCCACGGCAGCCCGAGGCTGCCTCCTCGTCCATTCGCAACTTTAAAAGGAAGAGAACTCTCGTCACTCACTCTTGGGACACTCACTTCCCCCAGCGCTCCCTCAACACTCACAGCACTGGAGCCAGCAAGGGAAGATGCTGGAAGTCGGACGGATGAATAAGGAAGGCTGGAGGGTAGTGTGCACCGCTGGTGAAAGGGGTATCCACTTGGGGATGTCACTTTGCTCACAGACACCCCAAACCTTGGTCTCCTCCCTATCCCACCTGCAAAGAGACAAAGATGGAAAGATTCTCACCAATGATAGAACATCCTTCCTTGGACATTCCTTCTCTGCCATGTAAAGCTTTTCAAAACCTGGCTTCTTGGATTTCATGTGGCTGGAAAATTTTGCAAGAACCAGCAGTCGTTCTAAGAAAACATTTTGCCAAGCAAAGTGAAACCCCTCCCATCGCTGCCTGTATAAAATCTGCAGTAGCAAAGAATCAAGCGGACTCCTTTCCTAGTGTGGCCAAGGCAACTGCATGTCATCTTTTCCTGCCTGTCGAAGTATTGCCGTCATGCCTTAGTCACAGGATGACAATGTTTTGTTTTCGTGACAGTAAACATTGATTAGGTTTCCACCGCGTGCCAGGTACTGTGCTTAGGCTCCAGGGAAACCAAGATGGTGTATCGAACACAGTCCCCGGGGGCTGATGTAATGTTTTGTAAGGGGGTGATAGATTTCCCATGCAGACTTCTCCTCACCCTGAAGGGCCACACAACACCTCATAAACAATTGTCCCTGCTGAGCAGAGGCATGGGGAGGTGGCATGACATTTGCTGGCAGCAACAGAGGAGGACTTGGGTTTTCTGGCCCTCCATGGCCCTTGCAGTTGCTACTTCGCTTTGGGGACATCTTTCTTGCTTGTCTCTGCGGGTAAACTCATACTTATCCTCCAAACCCAAGCACAAGATCTCCCCAGTTCCCCGGGACACCACTCCTCTCCCTTCTGTGCTGTCCACGGCAGCCGGAGGCTGCCTCCTCGTCCATTCGCAACTTTAAAAGGAAGAGAACTCTCGTCACTCACTCTTGGAACACTCACTTCCCCCAGCGCTCCCTCAACACTCACAGCACTGGAGCCAGCAAGGGAAGATGCTGGAAGTCGGACGGATGAATAAGGAAGGCTGGAGGGTAGTGTGCACTGCTGGTGAAAGGGGTATCCACTTGGGGATGTCACTTTGCTCACAGACACCCCAAACCTGGTCTCCTCCCTATCCCACCTGCAAAGAGACAAAGATGGAAAGATTCTCACCAATGATAGAACATCCTTCCTTGAACATTCCTTCTCTGCCATGTAAAGCTTTTCAAAACCTGGCTTCTTGGATTTCTTGTGGCTGGAAAATTTTGCAAGAACCAACAGTCGTTCTAAGAAAAGATTTTGCCAAGCAAAGTGAAACCCCTCCCATCGCTGCCTGTAGACTGACAACGACTTCCCCTGTGCGGCCTCCAGGGAGGGGGGCAGCTGAGCTCAGGGGACACTGCCCTGCCTGCAAGTGTCTTGCTCCACCGGTGCAGAAGTGCGCGTGGAGAGGTGTGGCCCAGGAGCCCAAGTCTTGGAGAGAGACAGCGGCAATGCTCCCTCTGCCCTCACCCACAGACGCCCAGATCACACTGAAGGGAAACCACATGCCAAATGCCACCTCCTCCAGGAAGCCTTCCATGCATCCTTCCAGCCAAAATCAATCACCCTTTACACCGCTCTCTCCTGTTTATGGCCCTGTTCTATCCTGTCTTATCATTATACTCGTTAGCCTGTTAAGCTCCCCCATTGGACTGTAAAGCCTCGAGGTCAGTGATTGTCTGTTAATCCCACCCCATCCATGCACATCCCCGCACTCCCTTCCCTTTCTCTCTGCCTCTTTATCGCTGTATCTCCACGTCTCTTCCTCTCTTCATCTGTCTGTTTCTCTCTCACTTTCTTTCTCTCTCCATCTCTCTATCTCTCTCACTCTATTCTTCTGTCCCTGTTTCTCTCTCATTCCTCTCTCTGTCTCTCTCTCACACACACACATACACACACACACTCCTCTCGGTGCTGGTCCCCAGAACCTTCTGAAAGAGCCTGAGTGGCTCGGAAAACCTCTGCTCCACTTCCACAAGGAAGTGTGACTAATTCCCTCCAGTGCTTAATGGGGAGACTTGAGTTTCCAATTCTGTCTGAAACACAAGAACTGAGCTTAAGCCACACTGGATCAGACCCCTTTTACAGCACAGGAAAATATTTGTCCCTTTGGGATAGGTCCTGCATTTTTCAAGTCACCTTTGAAAATAAAACACTTGCATTTAGAAAAATTAGAGTAGCCTCCTTCCCTTTTTGGGTAACTTGCTTTATACCCAAATTAACTGCTTTCAACAATGTTTCTGGGCCTCTGGCAACATAATGTCAAAAACCAGAGACACCTTGGGGAAGTATCAGCCACCCCCATCAATTTACAAGTGGCCCTAAGAGAAGAGGTCACTGCAACAGTTGGTGGCAGGACTTGGACCCTGTACTCTGGCTCTGAGTATTCCCCTCTATGGCTGGGTAAGAGTTCATCAGGAAATGATTTTTGTTTAACTTTCTATTTAAAAAGCAGAGTTTGAACATTTTACATTTTAAGGTACTATCAAGCCTCAAGATTCAGCTAATAAAGTGGCAGAAAGAAATTTGAATGGGGCAGACACCAGATCCCTTGCACAAGCCCGGGCTCCCCTGGCCCTGGTGAGCTCTGGTAGTCAGGGGCTGCCATCCACCCCAAGCCCACAGCTGTGCTTTGTTACCATGATGGATGGACGTGGGATGGTGTCCTGATCTCTGGGGCAACAGGGAAGAGCAGGTTTCATTCCACTGGCCTGCTCTGCAGGACGGCCCCGCTCCCTGCCTCCTTCCAGCACCTGCAGTGAGGGCCAGCAAAGAAAAAAAAAAACATGAAACGAAGATAAACTTGACAAAGGCTCCAGTGTGTGGCAGCTGTTTGGGGCTGTGCCACACAATAGCGGGGATAGGTGGGGAGAGAGGAGCTGGGAAAACAAAGCACAGAGGAGGAAAAAGGACAGGGCTCGGGAGGGAACTAGAAAGAAGCCTCACCGTGCGGCTCCCACCACGCACTCGAGCATTTTATAAATGCAATGGGCCCTCCGTACCCACAGGTTCCACCCCCACAGTTTCAACCAACTGCTGATTGAAAATATTCAGAAAAAATATATATTTTAATTTTAAAAAGTACAAATAAAAATACAGTATAACAACTATTTGCATAGCATTTACTTTGTATTAAGTATTTTAAGTAATGTAGACATGATTCAAAGTATCCAGGAGGGTGGGACTGCAAAATGGTGCAGCCTCTATGGAAAATGGTATGGAGGTTCCTCAACAATTGCAGATAGATCTACCATATGACCCAGCTATCCCACTGCTGGGAATATACCCAGAGGAATGGAAATCATCAAGTTGAAGGTATACCTGTTCCCCAATGTTCATTGCAGCACTCTTTACAATAGCCAAGAGTTGGAACCAGCCCAAATGTCCATCATCAGATGAGTGGATACGGAAAATGTGGTATATCTACACAATGGAATACTACTCAGCTATAAAAACGAATGAAATACTGCCATTTGCAACAACATGGATGGACCTTGAGAGAATTATATTAAGTGAAACAAGTCAGGCACAGAAAGAGAAATACCACATGTTCTCACTTATTGGTGGGAGCTAAAAATTAATAAATAAATTCACTCACACACACACACACACAAAAACCTTGGGGGGGGAGGTGACAACTACAATTCCTTGAAGTTGATACGACAAGCAAACAGAAAGGACATTGTTGGGTGGGAGCGGGGAGAGGGAGGAGGGAGGGAGGTTTCGGTAATGGGCCACAATAATCAACCACATTGTATATCGACAAAATAAAATTAAAAATAAATAAATAAATAAATAAATAAAATGAATTTACCCTCAAAAAAAACAAAACAAAGTTTCCAGGAGGATGTGTGGGGGTTGTCCACAAATACTAGCCATCTTATATCAGGGGCATGAGTGTCCATGGATTTTGGTATGGGGGGCGTCCTGGAACCAACCCCCTGCGGATACCAAGGGACCCCCGTGGGGAGCAACAGAGCTAAAGAGAGCTTTACCTGGGTGTGAATGAATAACTAACCGGGAGTTACAACATCCCGCTGCCTCATGCTCCTTTCCGGGCCTGGAGTGGCTTCCGCCTCAGTTTATTCATTTGACCACTACCTAATGAGGCACGTCCTTGGCGCAAGGGTGGGAAAGGTGGGTGCGCTGATGCAGGGGGTGTCTGGCTTCTCCGTGGCCCTCCGTCCTCAGCCACCTTGCCTGCAGCCCCTCCTACTCCTGGTGCACCTGCCCTCGCCCGGTCTTCTCTGCTGCAGCCTCATCGTCCAGCCGCCACCCAGCGTGCTTCTCCTCGGATGCCTGGAGTGGGAACGACCTCACCACCTCTGTGCTCCAGAAAGCACTCCCTTCTGGACACACCTCTGTGTAGGGCCGGCCCCTGGCCTCTCCCACCCACCCCTCAGGGCTCCAGTCCCGGCCACTCACCCTTCTCTTTTCCTGTCCTCTCTCCAGGTCGTTGCTGGCAGGGGCCTGGGCTCCCGGAGCCAGTACCCAGCTCCCCGGTGCACGCCACCTGCCACCTGCTTGAATAGATAAGGAGTCAACCCTGGAAGGTGGCACGGGTTGCTTGGGGTCCCCCCAAGCTGATGACAGAGCCATCATCATTACCTACTTGCTCAGGATGCCCTTTCAGTCCTTGGGTGTGGACTTGTCCTTTGTTGAAGGAAAAAAAAAAAGTTTGAGGGATACTACTCTTCGATAAGAAGTTTAAAGAAAAAGATTTGAGTACGGGGAAGAGGATAATGTGGAGATTGGGAGAATTCTAACCAAGGTGTCCATTTGGAGAGGGACAGTGAGGGAGACAGCCCTTTTCAAGCTATGCAGTGACACCTGGAAATGTAGTGGGCTGTGGGCATGGAGGGCTGCCCCCTGTCAACTGCATCCCTGCAGGGGCTCCTTGTACAGTCTGAAGAGCAGGGAGAGGTGGCCCAGAAGGTGAGAGTGGTGGCCAACCACTGAGACAGTGCTCTGACCCAGCTCATTCACAAGTTTTGTGTGGCACCAGCGCACGGAGAGGAAAGTGCAACTGCCTTTGTGCCCCTGAATCCCTCGAGAGGACCTGTGGTCCTGCCAGGTGAGATGAGGCTTTGTCCCAGAAAAAGCATTGAGTGCATCATTGCTGATGTTAAACCGTGGTCCTCATGCAGGAGGCACAGGCTAGCCGCCCTACCCGCCAGGAACGGAGGGAGGGGTGAGGAATTCAGAAGAACCAAACGTTCGCTCAGAACAAGCCAGGTGCCTTTCAAGCATGGTTTGTTTAATCTTCACTACAACCTAGTCAGGCCTATGTCCTAGCCTCACTTTACAGACAGAAACCGAGGTCCAGAGAGCCTGTCACCCACAAAGGTTGCACAGCAGTGAGGGAGGCAGGATTCGAACCCAGGACTCCAGGCCCCTTCTCCTTGCAGTGCCAGGCTGCCCTCCAGCGGGTCGGCAGCCAGCCCTGCTGTAAGGCGGCATCTGCGGCTGCAGCCAGGGAAGGGCAAAGGAGAGGCCAGGCCACTTCCTGCTCCCAGCCAGCAAGCCCTTCCTGACTCCCACCCTGCCTGCCGGACACACCCCATGACGCGTCCTGGAGACATGGATGCTTGTCACGAGTGAGCCACCAGGCTCCTCCCTGGGAGGAAGGAGGGTGCAGCAAGATGAAGACTGAGGCTGGGCCGTCAGGGGAGCAGCTGCGCGCAGTCCACGCAGGCTCGGGGAAGCTCCGGCCAGTTGCAGCTCAGGTGCCAGGAGGTGCGCAGGGTGCTTCTCCTCGCGGTTGTGTTCTGCTGTGTCTGTCCCCTCCCCATCAAACCGTCAAACACAGTCTATTAAGGGTCTGCTCCCTTAGAGATCTTAGTGCCCGCAGGGGGGCAGAGGCTGTTCTCCATTTGGCCTGATTGTCCTGCAGACTAGATCCAATTTTTATCTCCCCAGAAGCTTCCTGGAAACCAGAAAGGCCATTTCAGAGTGCAGGGGAGCCACAGAAGACCCTGAGGTTGATGCCAGGCTGGTGGGGCGAGTCCAGACCCTGCGCCCCAGCAGGAAGGCCTGTGGCTTCTCACTGTAAAAGGTGGGGAGCAGAGAAGGTAAGGGTGGGGCGCCTGCCTGGCCAACCTTGAGGGCAAGGGGCAGGAGTCGGAGAGGTCAAGGCTAGTGTGAGGTCAGCGCAGCCCTGGCTGGAGACAAGTGCGGCGGCGGCAAGCTCACCCTCCTGCTCCTCGTCACCTATTGCCCACTAAGAGCCGGCGGCTTCCGCGGGAACCAGGTGAGTCCAGTCCGGGGTGGGGGATCTCTTCGCCCCTCTCTCCCTTTCTGCACTGTCCTCCCTCCTCACACCGCTGCCCCTCCTGCTTCCCCACGTCTGTCTTCCCCGGACTCTGCCCTTCCCACCCACTATCTCCGCTTTCCTTCCCTCCCCTCTCCCGTGTCCCTGCTCGTGCCTGTGTGAAGTGGGGCACACTCTGCAGCATCTGCTTGGGGGTTCCCAACCCTGGCTGCTGTGGCACTACCTGCCAGTTGGCCCCAATATCCTGTTTGACCTTTCTGCCAATTTTTAGCCAAGCACAAGACCTCCCAGAATAAGGACACACTTTACACCTAAGTGTGCTGCTAGGACTAAGTTCTGGCCAATGAAAAGTCAGCAATTATGCTGTATACGACCTTTCCAATTATGCTGTAAGTGACCATAAAAGAGGGAGGTGTGCCCTTATCTTTCTTTCACACCTCCCTTGTTAGCAGGAATATGAACATGATGGCTGGAGCTCCTGCATCCATTTTGGCCTGTGAAGAATACGCCAGAGCAAGTTTATGTACCTCCCAACACTTTCTCGACCATGGTTCCTCTGCTCCATGCCATTTGTGAACCTCTGAGAGGATCACCTGACACCAACCACATTCTGGTAGGACATGGAAGGGATTCAATTTTTCAAAGGGAGGCTCACTGAGTTCCATGTTACCTTGTGGCAGAGGTTATGGAACTGTGACGTTTCACCTGCCTGGCTGGGCTGGGCCCACTGTGGCAGATGTTCCTGGTCCCCTGTGTTGCTTGCAGGCACAACTCCACAGCACATTGCTACATGCCTCTCATCTCCTGCCCCAAGGCTTCCCTCTTGCTGCAGAGGAGCAAGATATCATGGGACCTGCTCACTCATGCAGGCACACTGCCTCACCAGGCCAGGCCGATGGGCTGTGGCTGTAGGCTGAGGTGGGCAGGTGGAGAGACCCCAGGCTGGCTCCATGTGCATGGTTCACAGTACAGGTTGCTTCTGCTGCTGTTTGGGGATCTGGCTTTCCCTTGCAGGAGATGCCAGATGATGCCACCTGGAAGGGTTCCTACTGTCTCATGAAGCCAACTGTGACCAATGTGGGACATGACCAGGCAAATTCTTCTCCCCCTCCTCCCACATTTACTGTTCCAAGCTGCAGCAGGCCTATCTGAAGACTTCCCATGGGACTAAACAATCAGCTGCATTCGTTAAAAGCTGGGGCCAGCCTAGTAACACGGCCCTGTGCATTCCACCCTCTCTCTCCTCCTCCGCTCCCTTCTTCCCTGCCTCTGGCTTCCTGGGGTTGCACTCCCAAGAAAGTATTCATGTCTTAGCTTTTGCCTCAAGTGCCAGTTTTTAGAGAACCCGGGCTAAGACAGGGAGACACACGCAGCATGGTAAAACAGCTGTGTGGAAGAAACCAGAGCCCTGCGAACTGTGGAGCTGCCACACCCACCTTGGCCCACATGTCTCTGGGCTTTTTACCTGGGACAGAAACAGACGTCTGCCGCACTGATGCTTCAGCTCTTTTGGACTTTCTCTTACCTACAGCCTTATCCTAATAAATGCAGCTGCACATGCAAATCACCTCCGGGTTGCAAGTCCCTGGAGCAGTCACTGTCCCGCCATGAAAGACCTTTATCCCCTTTCATTCCCATTCCACTTTCACTGGCATTGCCTTGTTTTGATCCAAATGACTGTCCTACAAGGCAGGTCAAACAGGTATAATTATTCCTTTCCACGCATCATCCCTTTCTACCAAACTCCCTCCTTAAAGGATAAGGAAACGATAGCTCCTGGAGGTTATATGATTTGCCTAGGGTCAAGAGCTTCGAGAAAATCGCAGACCATCTGGCTGCCAGTGCATTGAACAGACTGCACCATCATTTCATCCCTTCACAGGTCACACAGCTGGGGAGTCACCAAATTTTCAGTTCTCCTGTGGGATTGCCTTTTCTGCCACTTTCAAGTTAGAAACATCCCCCGTCTGGGCCGGCCCGGTGGTGCACTGGAGAGTGCGCCGCTTGGGAGCGCGGCAGCGCTCCCGCCAAGGGTTCAGATCCCATGTGGAGACCAGTTCCCACTCACTGGCTGAGCGCGGGGCGGGCGCGACACCGAGGGTTGCGATCCCGTTGCCGGTCAGTAAAAAAATACAAAAAGAAAAAAAAAAAGAAACATCCCCCGTCTGACTTAAGCAAAAGCAACATTTGCAGAAGTGACATGTATTAGGGGCTGAAGCTCCAAAAAGCAGCGATGACTCACCAGGGGTCTCTTCCCTTCATCCAGGGGACCAGCAGAGCTGGGGGTGGCACCTGCTCAGCCGCTGGGTCCTAAAATGAAGCCCATGTGGAGAAGGGCCTGGCCCACCCCCAATGGACATGTAGTGAGAAAGAGAAATAAACCTTCAGGGTGGGAGCCGCTGAGATTTGGGGGATGTGTGTTGACCGCAGTGTAACCCAGCCCTGTCTGACTAATACATGCATTAAATACACAGGTCCTGTCCAGAGATTCTAGCTCATTTTGGTTTGTTGTTAAAGGGGACAAATCAAAGCCAGTTTTAGTAAAATATCAAAGATCTTCTCAAATTCCGACAACCCTGAGATCTTCAGGAAGGGTGTGTCTGTGGGAGCTGAAACGTCTACAACAAGGGCTCTGAAAAGCCTTAAGATTAGAGCCAAGGGATGTGCTTTAGTTTCAACGCTCACGGTCCTCTGCTAAAAAGAGTGGTTTCCAGGTTTCTGCCACATGTGGAACTTTTCCACAGCCCTAAGTGACAGGTTAGACTTTCTTACTAAGCAAAATTGCTTTTTTGTTATTGTTGTTGTTTTAAAAAAAGGCTGTTTTTAGCATGCAAGGAATGTATAGTTTCATACTTCGGAGGATGTAAGTGACCCAGCCAAGGCAGCAGGTCCACCTGTTCTCCCTTTAACTCTGTGAAGGACCCACCCCACAGAATCCCACCCCTGCTAGACCAGTCTGCCCCTAGGTGCAGAGAGCTGGTAACTGCTATGTTGAACAAACTGGGGGGAAATAAGTTCATTGCTCCTTAAAATCCCTCAGCCTGTTTGGAGGCAGCTGCATCGTTCTTGGGGAAAGGAAGAGCTGATTCCCTTTACAGTGACTCTGGATGTAACTCAGTGTGGAAGGAAAGGATTGGCCTCTATGAGAACAGAAAAGCCCCGATACAAGGGTCCCCTTTAAGTGTGAAAACATGCTAGGATTAGGGCTGCCTTTCCTAGCCAAACCCAGGAGAATTAAACACTTCGAGGAGGATGTGGAATCATTGCTCAAAACTATGAGCTCTTTGCTTAAGCAGAAAGGTTCTTCTGAGCGTGTAATCTTTGTGAAATCTGTGTGTACTGCAGCAGACCCCCGGAGGTCTCCTCTGGCCCGGCTCACGTGTGCAACCTTCCCTTGGTCTTGGTCGGGCGCCTCTCCCACCCTCTATCTTTGCAACCCTTCTCGGCTGCTCCAAACTCCCGCACACTATGTCTAGCCCCTTAGCTCCCTCCTGGCCATCCAACTTTATTTCAAGCCAGTAACGGAATCCCTAACACATAAGTATTTAATTGTCCCAATGTGCCATGTCGTTACCTGGTTTCTCCATAAACCTCACAGATCAGGAATCGTGTCTCATTTTCTTTTATTTTCACTCCACCCTCCCCACGATGATCTTTCTGGGGGCACAATAGGTCATTCATCAAATACTCTGTCTACCTCATTTCACATAGAGCTCAAACCCAAGTCTGTTTGTAATTCTTTAGAATAGATTTTGAGGGTCAAAGCACCGACAACTACCAACAGAGGGGCACAAATAGGCCTACACGTCCCCCCTCCACCAGAAAGTCAGCTGCCACTTTCCCTCTGTAAGTGATAAGCACTTGTGGGGAGATCCTCCAAGATGACGCTTTGTTCTCTAATCACAAGACGCCAGTGCCTTTTCTCTCACGCTCAGGGTGCATTTCTGCAGATCCCTTGAAACTCTTCCAGCCCGTTTACTTGCTGTGCACTAAGTGCTGTTTGTTCTGCTGAAAGAACAGGAAATGGTGTCAAACAGCCCAGGATTTACGGATACCTGGCTGCTGGTCCTGCCTTCCCTTCTCTGAGCCTCAGATGCCAGGTCCTCAAAACGTACACCCAGCTGTGCCTTTGCACAGTTTAAGTTCTGACTCTGCCCACAGGTCCCTGTGTCTGTACTATAATTGCCTTTTTGGCAACAGCCCTTCTCTTTATTAATGGGGTAAGTAGTTTGGGGAAAGAGGTGTCTCCTTGAGTCCTAGAAGTTTCACAGAGGCACAAAAGCAGCAGAAACTTTGCCTTCTCTGGTGAATGGCCACATGACCTCTGACCTCACTGTGCTCTCAAATTGGAGCCTGCCCTGTCTTATTGAGTCAACTCTTTGGCAAAAGGTTCTTTTACTATTGGGAGTTCATGAGCACATAAACGATTATAATTTTTATTGCCCAACAAAAGGTTTTTATTTAACTCCTTCGACTGTCTGCTTGGTAAGTTAAACCACACACATACGTAGAGACAGAAAGTAGACTGGTGGTCTCCTATGGCTAGTGGAGGGCAAAGAGTGAGGGAATAGGAGGGGAAGAGCTAAAGGGGCTTCTTTTGGAGGTGACGATAATGTTCTATAATTAATTGTAGTGATGGTGACACATATCTGTGAACATACTAAAAAACATTCACTTGTAGAGTTTAAATGCATGAATTGTGTGGTATGTGAATTATATCTCAATAAAGCTGTTTCATAAACACACACACACACACCAGCAAGGGAGCTCCGTAGGACAGCTCTGCATCTGCCCATGTTGATGATAGAGACTAGAAAAGAGACCATCCTGACGTGGTCACAGGTGAGGTGAGGCTAGACAGCAGGGAGAGCCCTGCAGGTGGGGAAGAGGTGAGTGCAAGGACCAAAGGATGCGAGGAGGCCTCACGAGGGTGGAGCATCAGAGCCCCTCCTGGGCAGATGTGGTTCTGTTACCTGATGTTGGGGTCTAACTCATAGATTAGCCACCAGGTGATCTCTCCCCAGACTAAGGTGTCCACAGACTCCAGCACAGGGTCCCCACCCAGCTCAGAACTTCACTGCCCACCACCCCACTTTCCCACCAGCACCAGGAGTGCCAGGGGTACCAGGGATCTCAAGGCTCCTGGGAAGTGAAAAGTATATCCCCCTCCCCAAAATTTAGACAGGTAGTTAGGTAGATAGATAGGTAGACATGGATATAGTGACAGATAGAAACACAGATCGGGCCGGCCCGGTGGTGCACTGCTACAGTGCGCCGCTTGGGAGCATGGTGGCGCTCCTGCCGAGGGTTCGGATCCCACATACAGACCGGTTCCCGCTCGCTGGCTGAGCGAGGTGCGGGCGCAGCACCGAGGGGTGCGATCCTGTTGCTGGTCCCGGTCCGGTACAGGCGCGACACTGAGGGTTGCGATCCGTTGCCGGACACGAAAAAAGACAAAAAAAAAAAAAAAAAGAAACACAGATAGATGAATGAATATAAGATAGATGGGTAGATGATAGATATAAATGAATATAAATAGAGATAGATAAATGAATATATAGAGAAAGATAGATGATATAAATAGGTGATAGGTATATAGACAAATGAATGTAGATCAGATAGATAAATAGATGGAGGCAGACTTTGACCGATTCCAAGAATAGTATAGCGAGGTTACAGAAATTAGTCTAAGAAAATCATGGTTTAGACCCTAATTTGACAAATTCCCGGCTGTGTTACATGAGGCAGGTAACTGATGTCTAAACCTCACTTTTCTCGTCTGTGAAATGGAGACGGGAGTGGCGTCTGCTGCATCGGCTTGTGGTGGAGGTTGATCACAAGAGGAAATGAACGTGAGGCACGTGGTAGAACGCCTGGCACAGGGTAAACACGCGTCTCTGCCTTAGGATGATGAACTCAGTACCCAGGAGGAAACCGGGAGCCTAACACAGAAGCGAGGACTGCAGTCCAGGTGTCTAGCACGTCCTCAGCTTCTGCTCTGCAGGCTGGGAGCTGACTTACACCTGAAAAAGCCAAAGCATTCACGCAGGACCGGATGAGCTGCTCCACTCGATCCTGGGTGCAGGAAATGCTGGAAGCCTGACACAGTCATAGCCTGAAGGGAGTAAATCAGAAGCTAACCTCTGAATGAGGTGGGGGTCCCATTTTACAGCACCCAACTCTGTGAATGGGAGACCCACTCACAGCTGCTGAGTGCAGATTCAGAGGCAGCGCTTCTGCCATTTAGGGACACTTGGGACTGGTTATCTCAAGTGTCCCTTTGTTTTCTACCCTCCATCAGAAGTTCCTGATAACTAATTGGGGATCAATATAAATCAAATCATTGTGATCTGGAGTCTTTTCCTGCTATAGAAAGTAGCAAAAAGTCACTTTGGTTTGGAAACAAAAAGCAAAAGCACTCCCTACAAAAATTATCTGGGGGCGGCAGGAACACCAGGAAGGAGCCCCTGGTGATTTGGATGCTGGGCGTGGTCTAGGGAGCATTTGAGTTAAATGGGTCCTTCCCAGGTGGAGGGACAGGTGAGGTCAGTCTGTAGCCTTTCCTTAGACGGCTCCTCCCTGGGAATGACTCACAGCCTCTGGACTCATTTCCTCTGAGGGCTTTGTTCCAGCAAAGGTTTCTTTTGAAATAGAACCCGGGGCAGCACAGGATGGGGTTGGGGGTCTATGCGGGACCAGTCACAGGAGGAGTAGGAGGAGGAGGAGGAGGAGGAGGAGGCAGCATTTCCAGCCTCAGTGCTGTCTTATCACAATTGGGTAAGCCCAGGGATCCAGAGACAAGGGAAGGCTGGGGTGTGGTGGGGACACAGGACAATGGCTCAGTTGTTGCACAAAGCACACCTCGTCACCTTTGTCATTTCTTCTTTGAGCCAGGAATCCACCCTCAGATGTGCACACAAAGCTGTCATTAACAAGAGCTACGCACACCTCAGAAAGCAGAATTGGGCACTTGCCACTTCAAGGGACCAGCTTCTCCCTTCGCAATTGCACGGCACTGAATAACTGTCTGGTGTGTTGGTTTTTTAACATGTCCATATCTTATTTGCCCAACGGATCATCTCTTTACCAGCAGCAGCTAGGACCACAGCTGCACCATTTTGCTGGTTTATAAAATCAATATTGCATGGGTCTTCGCTGTCTCTCTCTCTCTAACACACTCACTCATGAGAGGGTACTTCAAAAAGCTCATGGAAAAATAGAACTGAAAGATAACACAAGTCTTCCCACGAGCTTTTTGAAGTACCCTCGCATTTATTTATCTCAGAGGTAAAGGGAGAGATCCCGCATACAGAAGACAGAGAGCGGCCTTTTTACACCAACATGTTTTGGGGGACTTCTATAGTTAACTGACATAAACCAGGCAGTGAGACCAGGCGAGGAAAAGGAACATCCCATAATGAGGCCCCAGGCACCTGCTTAATCAAGTAAACTCAGAAAACAAGGCTGGAAATTAGTTGAGAAGGGTTTTCTTTGTTTTTGCATCTTAAAGGCAGGCCCCTGGGGGGATGGCGAATCCCCGCCACCCTGTGGGTTCATCTGCTCTGAGACGTCACCAAGTCACGGGAGGCTGCTGGGGGACATTACGCACATGGGCCTTGACGTCACACTGACTGGCTTACATCCAGGTGTGATCAAGGAGTTGGACCTCTCGGAGCCTGTTTCTTACTCCATGAAATGGGATTGCAGTCGCGCCTCCTGCATACAGTTATTCCATGTTAAGTATTTAAAGCAGTGCTCAGCAAACGTGAAAGCATTCAGTGTAGGAGAAGGATGCGTCATCCACCTCCTTACTGTTACAGAGGAGGAAACGAAAATTCACAGCATTTGAACAAACCTCAATTAGTTCATAGTCAAGTCCAGAATCTAGACTCCTGGATCACAGTCCAACGGGCTTAGAATTTTTTAAAAAATTATTATTATTTTTTATGCATCAACCAAGAGTCTCCCAGGTGGAATTACCCTTTTTTTTTTTAATTAGAGCAAGAGTTATATCAAAAGATGTGGGCCCTGGCCAGCTCCGGCTGCTCACCCAAGCATCATTGGCCTTAGCTGGTTGTGGCCTCCTGGAGAAGGGGGCTGTGTGGCCACAATCTAGACCCAGTCCAGTGGGCCCCTGACCTGAGCTTCTTGTAACATTCTACCAGGGAAAAGGCAAAGCATTTCACACTAGGCTCAACGCATTCCACAACAGCCCTGGGGGTCATTTAAGGTTATTAAAGCCAAGAGATTTGCCCAAGACCACATGACAAATGAGTAGCTAAGTTGGGACTCAAAACCTGGTCTCCTGCCTCCAGGCCCAGCATTCTTCCTTCTGGACCATGCTCCCAGGCTCCACATGCCAGAGTCCCTCGGGAAGAGAAGTGAGAAGTCCAGAAGCAAAGGGAACTGTCCCACGAGGAGGGAAGACGGGTTTCATAGACTATTTTGAAAGGATCAGGCAATTTACATATTAGTAGCATGCAGATCGAGCTAGCTAGCACACAGGCCAACTTGGGGCTTACCCTGCTACTAAAGGACACAGGCTTACTGGGGTGTAAAGAATAAAAAAGGGAAATGTTCATTCTTTTAAAAAGTAGTAAGCCATGTTTGTACTAACCAGCTCCCAAAGTCCTGATCGATGAGATGACTCGCTCACCCACATAAGAGGGGAGGAAAGAAACATCTAAGGAAATTTGAGATGTTGAGAGAAAAAAAACTTACGTATTTGGACATACTTGAGAAGAAAAAAGTTCACATCTCCTGCCTTCAGGAGAAGAACAAAGGTAGCACTCTGTCACCTACTAGCTCGGTAGAGGGTCTCCTTCCCTCTTTCCTGTCTTCCTCCCTTCCCGTGGCCATGAATCAATCATTTATGCACTCGAGAGGTACTGAGCACCTCCGCAGATCAGCCCCTGCTCAGGAGCTGGGGACACGAGACAAGAAGACAGAGGAGGCTCTCACGGGGTCTTCACGGTCACACTCCAGTCATATTCTGTAGAGCGTTCACTATGCAGACATCACGAAGAAAAATAAAATTGCCCCATAATACCTCCTATTTTCCACTCCAGGCATATGGGCATTTCTTCATAAATACTCACACGTTCCCATTTTCCTCTACCGAGATGAAGGTACAACAAAGTCACATAAAAATAAAGTAATATCATTCCCGTCAGAGAACAAGTCGATGGCACACATGCTAATGACAAGAACAACAGCTACAGCCACAACAGGGTAAAAAGAACTCAGGTTCAGTTCGCAAACTGAACTCAAATCATCATTTAAGGAAACAAACACTAAAGAGTCCAACCCACCTTCATCTTACCTCAAAACTGTATCTTATCTCAGCAAAAGGTTGTCCAACGGAAGAGTCACAGAGTTGTGCTGAATCTGTAGGTAACAATGACACTCTAACTTTGGAAAAGAGTGTTTTAAAATGCTGCAAGGGAGCACATTGGTTGGTTTTCCCAGGAGAAACCTTAACTCAACTGTAAGACCAGTCATGAAAATGAGATTCCTCCCATCTTCCATGTATTCCTGGGTCATGAGAAATCATGGCTCTCAAAATGCCAACAGGTCCGAGGACAATAACACTCGTTGCTGTGTGTAGCATAGCACCGTAGAAGGCAAACTGTCTAGGGAATAAAGAAATTCCAAGAGACTCCATTGGAAATCACTCTCGAGGGGCTATTGCTTTTCAAGGTTAGATGACCCCAGAGGAGCACTCTCTGGGTCTCCCAGCCCCAGGTGGCCACCTGCACCTGTACATTTTTTCAGAGCAGTTGTAGGAAACAGCAACAGCTTGCAGCCCTGTGAACACAGGAACAAAGCATGGAGGAAAATTCCCCCACTGCCAGTCAGTTCTGTCACCAGAATTCATTCCTCAACTCTTGCAGTCTCCGTGGAACCAAAAAACCATCTGAGCTGGGAGGGACTTAGGGGTCGGTGGGTCAGCATTCCCCGGCCAATGCTAACACCGCCTTTTGGATGTTGACCATGCAAATTACTCTATTACAGATTCAGAGAAGTGCTGCAGTGAAGAAACCTGCTTCACTCTGTTTAATTCATCATTTTCTAGACTTATTTGATGATGGAAACCTTTTTCCTTTAAAACCCATTAATATCTCTTGGATTCTACGAAACACTGTCTGGAAAAAATACTGATTGAGTCCAAGCTTCTCTCTCTCTCTGTATGTGGATCTCAATAAAACATACCGAAATCTCAAAATGTGCACAATCCATGTTAGTTGATGAATGAATACACTGATCAATTAATGAGAGGATGGGATCAGTGTATTTACCGTAAGGCCTTACACAGCCCTGAAAGCCTTCATAGCAATAAGCCAAGCACTTGCCACCCACCCTCTCTCTCCTGTGTGGGGAAATGTGCACAAGGATTCAGGAAGGAGCTCTTGGAAATGCAGGACCCACAGTGCTGTGGTCACTTCTGGACCCAGCCAGCCTAAGAGGGTATGCTACTGGTACTCGAACACAAGGCAGACAGAGAAAGTGTTGGATTCTGGGGTTTAACATGAGATCATGTCGCCTTAGACTTCAGGAGCCAGGGAGAGATGTTGAATGCCTGACAAGCTGAGCCATCTGGCTGGGTCCCACCCCCTATTAATAAAAGCATCTGAGGGGGTCAGTGAGAAATTGGTAAAGAGCCACAAAAAATGATTACATTGTGTAATGTTGAATATACTAACTATCCTAACTTGAGCATCACATATTGCACACGGGTATTGATGTTCAACACTGTACCCCACAGATATGTACAATCAATTATGTTTACATTAATTTTTTTAAAAGCCCTCTGATGTTTATGTAGTATGAAAAAAACAAAAGAAAAGGTGTGATTCTGGTCCACAATCCTGTATCCAAAACCCCTGGGACAGGAGTGTTACAGAATTTAGGATTTTTCAGATTTTTGGAAAGACAATGTGGTACATACTCCATACATCGTGTACCTTCACTCCCAGGGGACCTGGGATAGTGCCCCATAAACACACGCTAATATTTCTGCAATGAAACATGAATATTCTTAGTAAGTGAGGTCAATAAAATTTATAAATGATTTCAAGTCAACTCAGGTCAGATTTTGCTGCCAAAATGGTGTCAAGTGTACAAAACACTTTTGGTTTTCATAGCTTTCTGGATTTCAGGATTGTAGATAACAGAGAATGGGTCGCTAATGTGCCTCTCATGAGAAGGGTACTTACTACAAACAGAAATGGGGGGCAGGGAGTCAATGCAGTAAATCTAAGGGCTTTTTTTATGGAAAACTCACATCTCCAGGGCATGATAATTCTCTCATTTATAAACGAAATATTTCCCAGTGTTTTATTTAGGACCAATGCACTTTGGACCTTGCTTTAATGTTATTAGCTTTGATTTGGAATCCACCATAAAGGGAATCTACTTGTGCCCTTGAAGAACTCACAAGAACTTTAAGCTATTATAACCACAATGAGTGGCCAAGAAAGAGGGGGTTTCCAAGGCAAAGGCTGAAGAACGAGGTCTAATGAGTCATTCACCAATAAATTTGTAAAGTTACCAAAATGCCTACAACTTTAGGTGAAATTTAAGTTCAATCACATAGTTTTTAGTGAGTCTAGTGACTAAGACACATAACTTGTTTCTATCCTTATATGATCTTCTATTAACTCAAATATTGGGTTTTTTTGACTTCTATCCTAAAAAGAAAGGTTAAATGCAGACTATCTCCTGTTGCAATTTTCAAATTTCTAACAAATTTCTAACAAATTTTTCACAACACAATTATTTTTAATCAATAAAGTATCTATGTTCCATAACCTGAAGTACTTGGCCACAATACTGATCAAACAATGACAGGTGTCCCAGCTTCAAAAATGGTTGTAAATATCCAATCCAATACACCTACTGGGATATAATAGTGAAGGATTCTGCCTATCAAATAGCTGTGGTTTACTCACTGGTGTTCGAGCAAAGTTGAAACACCAAGATTGTATCTACTCTGCGTCAGGCCATAGGTCCATTGACAAATAGATGCACAGATTTTGCAAAATCAAAGTGCAACGAAGGCTCTGAAATAACATCTGGCTATGGCTTGACTTCAGGCAACAATCACCTAACTCTTCAAACCCATCGCATGCACTTCTGTTTTCAAAACTCTGCAGACATAACAACTCACAGGTACCCAAGTAATTCATTCCTGGGTTTAAAGTGCCTCAGTGTCAGTTGGTAGCAATTCAGCCCAAAGCTGCCAGATAACAGGCCAATTATATTATGTCACTAAGACCTAGTCTCGCCAGGCCAGTGAAGCTTCATAACCGCAAGAAGGGAATTTCCTAAAACTCATATGCAGCTGGGGATTTAGGACAATGAGTACTTCTCCATTAATCTCTAATTCCTGAAAATACCGAGGGTGCCAAGAATGGTCGCATGTTTCTCTCCAAGTCTTCAGCAGTGAGAACTGGAGGCAGCCACAGTTGTGACAGGAGGTAATATCATCGGTGAAGGCCACCTGCATCCAGCTCCCAGATGGCATTTGGTCCTAGCAGCTGGGAGGGGCAGCAAGGGCACCCCCAGATGTGTGAGCACAGGAATAGGGAGCAGCCCCTGTGCAGCCCAAGCTCAAGTTGCCACCAAGAAGAGGGAAAACTCAACAATTGAACTGAACTCGGTGGCCAGAGGCCTCTGGTTCACATCCAGCTCCCTCAGTAGCCAGAGATTTTCCTACTCTCTGGGGCTGGTGACCACTGGATGCATGCCAAGGACATAAAGCATGTGCATTGGGTGGCAGTGGGGGAAGAACCCCAAAGAAGAGGCAGCGTCCCAAGGCACCACCTGTAGGCAGCCAACACAATACTTTAGAACAGTGCCTGGCACACAGCAAGTGCTTAGTAAATAAAGGTACTACCCTGGTTTCCTGGCCTGCCCTCTCCAGGCAACAGATTCTTGACTTCTCTATGAGTCAGATCCCCCTAAATCAAGCAATTCTACTTAGAAATACTCAAGTCAGAATGTTGTAGTGGAAGAATTAGCTAAAAAATGGATAATAAAATAAAAATATTGAATTCTATATACTATTCTCAAAATAACAAAATTGCAGAGCTGGAGGACAGACTAGTGGTTGCCAGGGGTTAGATTTGGAGGGGGGCATAAACGGGTGGGAGAGATCCTCGTGGCGATGGATCAGTTCTGCATCTTAATTGTGGTGGTGGCTACAAGAACCTACCACCAGGGTAATGTCATAAAACTGCATAGAACTCTCACTCTCTCTCTCTCTCTCTCTCTCTCTCTCTCTCTCTCACGCACACACACACACACACACACTCTTTCTCTCTATACACACACACACACACACACACACACACAAATTAGTAAATTTAAAACTGTTGACATCTGAATAAACTCTGTGGATTGTACCAAAGTCAATTTCCTGGCTTTGATATTATATTTAGTTCTGTAAGATGTTACTTGGGGAGACTAGTTGAAAAGTACGTAGGATCTCCTTGTACATTGTTTTACAACTTCCTAAAAATCTATAATTATCTTATGATAAAGTATTTTTAAATGACTGAATCCAAATTGCATGTATAATTCATAGGCAGTTTGCTAAACAGTTAAGCATAGGTAGAATATAGACAAACACAAATCATATGCACTGCTTTGTTTTGATGTTAGCTTTCCACATTAAGGGATCATGAAAATCCTTATGCCATGTCATTGCTTTGTAAAACTTCAGGGTCACCCCACATGTTGTTGTCTCTGTGAAAAGCACCTTCTGGAATTCTGCAGTGTACAACCTGCACAGTGTAGGGGAAATGAAATGGATAAATGGTCAGATGTGCAGAATCTTGCCAAGCATTTAATGTAAATATAACTGTGCATGTGTGCCCAGGTGTTCCTTGGTTATTGTCTGTAATTGCACATGTACTCCCAGGTGTTCCTGGGTTGTCTGACTCACACCCAGGTGTCCTGGGTTATCAGACTTAAGTATAAAGGATGAACGGCTCTGATCCACAGGGCCTTCCCCACTCCCACCTCTGGGATGCTCCAGGGGGGCCACAGGGAGGCCACTACTGCTGCTGGAGGCTTTTGCTGCCAGGGCCCCCAGGATACCCCAGGAGACCACTGCCACTGCTGCTGGAGGCTGCTGTAAGCTTCTGCTGCTGCTGAGGAAGCTGAGGATTGAGCTTGCATTGGAATGAACCTGTCAACTCTGCCAACAGCTCCCAGGATCCTTTCCAATTACCTGGCTTGTGACCTGTACGTGAGAGTTCTGTGACCCAGCTGGCACATGAGGGGTCTTGTGACCCAGCTGGCATGTGAGAGGTCTGTGACCCAGCCTGGCATGTGAGAGGTCTGTGACCCAGTCTGTACAATGGGTTTGAAGGGTCTGAGCTATTGCCCAACACACAGCAACCCTGCCTTGGCCAACCACTGCAAAGTGACAAATCACAGTCCCCAGTTCTTTACTTTCATCATCTGTTTTCGTTATTTATTCTGTATCTCAAACTGCTCTACCTCTCAAGCCAGTCTAGATTGAAATAATCACATTTCTGCATCAGCATTGATTTTCTGCTTACAGAGAATTCTCAGTTTCTCAGTCTGCAATTGCTCAAACTCAGACATTAAAACAAAGTTTTCATTCATATATGCAATAACCCTGTATTGAGCACTCACCATAGGCTCTAAAGATTGATTTCTTTATTAGCCGTGATTGGCTATAATCTACACATACACCCATGTGATGCTGTAGGTTGAGGCACCTCACACTCCTCTACTGGCTGCTCAGCAAAATGCTTCCTACTGAAAAACGGCTTCTCTCTGTATCTCTAATATAAAGCTACTTTCCTAATGTGTTGGCAGAAAGAGAACTTCCAGCATGAAATCTGCCTGAAACAAGACTCCCCTTTAGGCAGCAGTTGATTCTGTACTTCTCTACTTATTGAATCCTCAACCTTAGCTTGTGCTGGACTTTCCTTGTTCAACAATTTCAACCTATTGATGTATGGCCATTCATGATGGCGTGGTTCTCAGCAGGCCTGGTCCCAGGACGAGCCCAGTGTGCATGCAGCCAGAGGGAACAGAAACACAGACAGGTGAGTAATGGACGGGGTGAGGATGTGGTGGCAGAGCCGGCACTGAGAAGAGGGCTGGACAGGTGAGGCGGGCCTGGGCCGGTGACTCACAGCTCCCCTTTGTCAGAAGGGTGGGGCAGGTGGGACTTGCCCGGGGCCATGGACCCGCACCCAGCACAGGTTCTTTCCTGCTCCTCCCGCTCCAATTTCCCACCAGACACAGGTGCAAGGGACACACAAAGGCTGCTTCCTGAGCGGCGGGCTGGGGCAAAGCCAACAGGTGATGTCAGCATTTGGCACCTTCCCCGCACTCCTGAAAGGAGACGAACCATGAAGGTTTCTATAGAGGTTTAGAGAATGAATAAAAGGGGGTGGGATGAGGTGATCTTCAAGCTCCACGATCCAAACATTTTCCTGGAACAACTTTCTTCTTAACACACACAAACACACAAACATACACACAAACACACACACACACCTAGAATTTGCTGTTCACTTGCCAATCACCAATCCCACCACCGCCAGCAGCAGGAGCCCAACTCCCTTATCGAAAGAGAGGCAGGAAAGAGGCTAAGTGGCAGAAGGGCTAGTGTCGGGGCCGGCCCGGTGGCGCACTGGAGAGTGCGCCGCTTGGAAGCGTGGCAGCGCTCCCACCGAGGGTTTGGATCCCATGTGGAGACCGGTTCCGCTCACTGGCTGAGCGAGGTGTGGGTGCAACACCGAGGGTTGCGATCCCGTTGCCGGTCCCAGTCTGGTACGGGCGCGACACCGAGGGTTGCGATCCCGTTGCCGGTCCCGGTCCGGTACGGGCGCGACACTGAGGGTTGCGATCCGTTGCCGGACACGAAAAAAGACAAAAAGGAACAAAAAAAAAAGAAGGGCTAGTGTCACCGTTTCCCAGTTTTAGGGAAGAAAAAAAAAAAAAGATAAAGAAGCTGGCTGAAAAAGAAGATTTTGCCTAGACTCCACTGATCTGGACTTGCAGGTAAAGAAAAGAGTACATTTTTTTTTTTCTTGACCTGTAAGGGGATCGCAACCCTTGGTGTGGCGTCGCCTGCACCGCGCTCAGCCAGTGAGCGCACCGGCCATCCCTATATAGGATCCGAACCCGCGGCCTCGGCGCTCCGAGCGCTGCACTCCCAGCACCGCACTCTCCCGAGTGAGCCACAGGGCCAGCCCAAGAGTACATAATTTTTTAAAAAAGGAGGAGGAGGAGCAGAAGCAGGAGGGGAAAGCTTGTCTCATCCTCAACCACGAGGCAGGTGTGAACTACAGCTGCCTCACTCCCTAGCTGTGTGACCCTGGACAAGTTTCTCACCCTTCTGTGCCTCACTTTCCTCTTTTGTAAAATGACAGTGATGCTGATGATACTGACAACCTGATAGGATTTTGGGGGAGGCTTGAGTGTGTTGATATGTGTGTCAGTGCAGAGAAAGGCCTAGCACAGAGGAATGCTCAGTGCATGGAGGCTGTTCTTCTAAACTCTGGCCAGAACCCCCTCCACACCCCCCAGCTCCCACAGAGACTCTGTCTTCCCCATCTGCTTCTTCCTGTCTCCCCACCCTGCATTCTTTTGGGATCCCTCAAGAGCACCTCTCTTCCCCAACCCCTTCTCCCCTAAGAGGCAGCCCAGCCTCAGTATTTGGCCCAGGGTTTTGGAGTCTAACAGAGGGAAATTCAAATCCTCACTCCACCCGTCCTTGCTCCGGCAAGTGCCGACCCTCCTATCCCTGGATTTCCTCACCTGCCACCTGGGTCCTCCATCCTGCGTCCCAGACCTGGTCAGAAGCCACGAGGACACCTGTAACAGTGGGAACAACTCAGTTGGGTCCCCTGCTCAGGGACCCAACAGGTGGGGACATTCTGCTCAGGCGCTTCTTGCACCGCACCACAGTGATCCCTCATTCCACAGCCACTCTCAGTGGCCCTTTCACCCTTCCATGCTCCACACCACCTCAGGCTATTTGAAAAAGAAATTTCAGTAGAGTGCCCACTAAATGGCAACTCTATTTAAAACAGAGCTGCCACATAATGGGTATTTGTAGTGCTAAGACTTTCCTCCTGTAACCCTCATGACAACCCATGAGGTGGGTTCTGCCCTCTGCTCCCAGAGCCCTGTCTGCCTGTCCCAAGAACACGACTCAAGCAACAGCATGTTGCTATAAAGATCGGAAGCAACACTTGGGAATGGAAGAGGAAGGGAATGGAAGAGGAAGATAAGGAGGAGCTCTTCACGTGGTGGCCCACCTCCCGTCTGCCCAAGGCACTAGCAATGCCTGGGGTCCCCAGACAAGGATGCTGCTGCTGGAACAATGGCTCAGAAACCCAAGTGACTGTTTTTGGAGGGTATTTAACTCCTCTGAGCCTCAGTGTCCTCCTCTGTGAGATGAGAATAGCAATGGCCACCTTCTCGCAGGGCTGTTGTGCATGGGAAAGGGATCACGTGTATCACCATCTCCCGGTGAGCCCCCCACACGTCAGCACTAATTCCTGGAAATTGCACCTGGCCTTGCTCACCTGCTGGCCGCAGACCCAGACTGCTTACTCACCCTCTCCAAATCTCAACTACCTTGAAGATCGGTTCAGTGGGGAGATTAAGAAAGTTACAGAAAGCTTGTCTTCTATCCCCGACCCATCCAGAAGTCAGGAGATGCAAGTCCCCTCCCCTCTGCAATGTCACCTTTTTGCAGCCTTTAAGGAAAAAAAAAGAGGCAGCAGTGGGAGGAAGCTGGCTGATAAAAACACTTGGCCGAGACTCCGCTGACCCGACCTTGTGGGTAGAGAAGTGTCTGCATAATTTTTCTGAAAAAGGAATAGGACAAGCCCCGCAAATGCAGACTGGCTGGAAAACCCCAGTCCCACCAGCTCTTAACCACTAGACAGGGAAGTCTCAGCTGAACAATGGTGGAACAGATCCCACGAGGGACAGACAAGGAAGAGAGAGGGACAACGCGCCCCAGCTCCAGCCCACTCCACCCACACACCTGCCACCCATCGGCCTGAAGAGGATACAAATGCCTGGCAGTCTGGGGTGGCACAGAGCCTGCTCACAGCACCAGGAAATAAACATGGGAGCAGAAGCCACGACGCTTGGCTTGGACATGGCAAACACCCCAAACATCTCAGTCAAAATCCCTGGCCCTGTGCAATTTTATTGTCACCTCTGAGACCTGGCCAGGTACAGGGCAAGTCCCACGCCCCTCAGTGGCCCTCCAGGGTACCTTACTCCATGTGCCGGGGGCCTTCCAGGCCTGGGTTGTCTGGCAGGGGCTTGTCAGGCCCCACGAGGGAGGAACCACTCTGGCAGTGGTCTCGAAGGCCTTTATGTGAATGTCAGTGGCACGGATGTTGCTATTTTTTAACAATTATTAAATACCAATGGCATGCTGAGCCCATGGAGAAAGCAGAAGTAGGCAGAGCCAGCCGGCACGCACTCTGCCGCGTGGCATTCCAGATAGACAAGTGGCATTCCAGAGCTCTGAGGGAAGATGCCCCACAGAGCCAGGGAGCAGCTTTCATCCATGCTGTCACCTTTAGGGGCGTTCTCAGAAATTCCCACTGCCGCACTCAATGATAGGGCAAACCAGAGCTAACAACTTCCCCTCCCCAGATGACATGCTTTGCTCTGGCGGCCTCTGGTTCCCTGTGTCCCGGCGCTGGATAATGAAAGGACACCCGGGGCAGTGGAATGGTCCACAGTGTTCTCCACAGTCTTCCTAACTCAGATCAGCCTGCCCTTCCCCCAGGGCTAAGGCCATGCAGGATTTAGGTCCACCCAGAAGGAAAAGCCACCATTAGTGGAAGGGGCCGGGAACGTGCCGCGGGAGGGGTCAGCAGAGCAAGGGGGGACAGGGACCCTGCATGAGGGATGAAAGTCATGGTTTCTGTTGCCTTTAATTGCCCGCTCACCCTCACCAGCTGTCCCAGCATGCGCTGGCCACCCCAAGCAGATGCAGGTATGGGGACACGTGGTGGGGGCTGGCCTGGCCTAGTGGGCAGCCCCTGAGCGCTCTGGGGGGTGGAGTGAGGCTCTGAAGGGAGGCTGGCTCAAGCCCTGGCTCTGCCCAGACTTGGGACACAGTACTTCTCCTCTGGGCCTCAGTTTCCTCATCTGAAAAATAAAGTGCTTGGGTTTGATGAGTTTGCAAAGGTCCTTCAGATGTGACGAGAGGGCTGTCCGTTGGATTCTCCCATAAGCAGCTTGTCCCCGTCTCATTGTTCACTTGTGTGGCCTTGCCATGCCCAGAGGTCCCCCCGGCCCCAGGCGTGCATCCTTGCTTTCTTTGCAAATGGCTTGTGGCCACTGGGGACAGGGTGCCCTAGGGCACCCGCAAGTCAGTGCCCACCCACCCCTTCCCCAGGTGCCACCTGAGGAGCGGTCCTGGTTGTCAGCTGTTCCTAAGCCGAGGAGCTCCTTGAGTTACAAAACCAAGAGGACATGGAAATTGAAATAGGAGAAGCAGCAAGTGGGGGCCAGAGGGCTCCTGGGACGGCTATGGAAAGACAGCCCGGCCAGAGTGACCACATTATTTATCGTCCTCTCGGGGAAACATATGTGGTTATAAAAAGAACCTGTTCATGTCACAAGACACACAGGCCAGCTTTCTCGTGGATCGCCATGCCGCACTTACTCAAAGACCATGGCCAGGCGTGGGAAGTACCAACCATTGCACGTCAGGATCGCAGTTACTTCTTCCTAAGCATCTCACAGGATGTGGGGTTCAGAGATAGGCTTCCATTTCACAGCACAGAGGGTCTTTCTCAGCAAGCCGGGAGAGCCAGAGTGTGTCTCAGCGAGCAGGCAGGAGCCACACTGTCTCCTCCCAGAGAAGGGACTAAAGGACTGGGGATATTCTGAGGAACAAAGGGAACTGGCCCCCAAAAGAGCCCAAAGCATTCCCACCACTCCACAAACTACCAGCCTGGGCTGCAGGGAGGGGTGGGCCATGAGGGGCCCGGGTGAGGGGGCTGGTCAACTGGAAATCATGTCATGCAGCTGCAGCTAAAAAACACTCTGCTGTTGAGTGCTGGGGCGTCAGTGCCACAGCAGTTGCTGGGCTGGGGAGTGGGTTTCATCAGGTTGGATCAAGTGGCTGCTTTCCTGGAAACTGGGCTTCTGGTTGCTAGGGCTGATAAGACAGGGAAAACACTACCCCTGGCATGCATGGGAAAACATTTTGACATTGAAGAAGAGCTGGGACATGTTTAGCAGTTGAGAAAAAACAGAGCAGCTCTGGCTTAGTGGCTGTAGCTACCCACTCACAGGGACTCAGATTACCAAGTCGTTGTGCAACTGCCAGGGAATCAGACAGTGCATGCTCCCGAAGGAACGACAATCCCAAAAGGGCAAACCACCGAATGTGGCTCTGGGGCACTAGTCATCTCCAAGCATCCCTAAGCACCCAGCCTCCACTGTGGACGGCCAGAGGCCCTGGAAGCCCAAACACCAAGCCCAGCCAGCCACCCAACACACACCAGCTGTGCACACCAGTGCGGCAGCACCATGAGGCTGTGGACAAGGGAAGGAGACACACAGTCCCCTCATGAGGATGGAATCTTCACCAGCCAGTGGGGGCACAAGGGCGCCGGCCTTGGAGTGTCACTGTTTATAGACCTGTGCTGGGGCTGGGCCATGGGGCAGACTTCAAGGAGAAAAGGTTTTGGTGGCTCAGGAAATGAAGCCCTCTGGCCGAGACCCAGAGCTGGCCTGACACTGATTCCAGCCCTACAACAAACACTGTTATAACAAGGCGCCTTTATGTTTCCATTTTAATACACTCAGCGTGCACCCTGTCTGCACAAAGCTCAGACCCTCCATGGAAGATCCAAATACCCACCATTTCCTGCCTCCCTCCAGGTAGCTGTGAATTCTCCTTCATAACTAATGATTTCAATTGTTTTTTGTTATTGCCTGCAGGTATCCAGAGCTTTCAGTAAGAGGAAAGGGCGCTGAGCTTAGGATGCGCCCCTGGGGAAAAGCCTACCTGCCACAGCCCTGCCCTCTAGGTTGGTCCTAGGACCCTGATGCCCGATCTTGTCTACCCACAGATTCCTGTTGCTGCTCCAAAAGTGGAAGCAAACGCTGAGGGGCTCAGCCTCTTCTCTGCGCTTCTCTAATCTCCACAGATACTCCCTAGAAAATTCCAGAATTGAATGGGAATAGTGGAGGGAGGAGAGAGAAGAAGAGAAGGAAAAGAGAAAAGGAGGGAGGTCTGAAAACCAGCCACCAGTGAGCTAAGAGAGACAATGGAGACACAGGCTCACCACCAGGCAGGAACTGACTGGTATGCACAGAGAAGAATGGAGAACACAACGCTGGATAAACCTGAATTTAAAAAAAAATTTTTTTTTAAGAGATTTAAAAGAAAGTGGGAAAGATGCATTTCCCATTTTATGAAAGTGGGGGATGCCATCGCGAGTTTCATGGGGGTGATGAGTAGAAGCATGTTAATAGTGAGCATGTTGTTAGGAAGAGGAGTCAAATCTCTGATTGTAAAGTCTTAAGCTTTATGCAGTTGCCAGGCTCTGCCATCCTAACGAGCCCTGCTCTTGGGCAGGGTGTGTGGGGATGGGTTGAGTTAAAATTATATCACCCATTGGGCTCAAAGGTGCTTTTTGAAGTGGACCTTATTTCTCTTGTCCTTTCCTACTGGAAGAAATGCAGTAATAGACAGAAACCAACCTGGATCGCTCCAGTCTAAACTCAGATCATGTAGGACTTTAATCGTTGAACAAACAAACCTTTAATAGCGGCTGCTCCATTGGGGTGTCCCGATCCAACATCGAGGTTGAAAACTCTATTGTTGATAGGAACTCTGACATAGAATTGTGCTGTTATCCCTATAGTAACTTGTTCTGTTGATTAAATTGTTTGGGTCAATTGATGATTGTGTTACTTTGGCTGGTTGGTCTAGGTCATAGTCATTTGGAGGTTTTATTTTGCTCCGAGGTCACCCCAACCAAAATTTCTAGTTCAGAGGGCTTTGTTGTTACCTGGGTTAGGTTTATATTGTTTTGCTTGAGCTAGTTAATTGAAGCTCCATAGGGTCTTCTAGTCTTATTTTTATAGCCCCATCTCTTCATGGGGAGGTCAATTTCACTGATTGGAAGTGGGAGGCAGTAAAACCCTCGTGTGTCCTTTCACACAAGTCCCTAATTAAGGAACAAATGATTCTATTACCTTTGCATTGTCAGGATACCATGGCCATTGAACCGTGTCACTAGGCAGGCAGTGCCTCTAATACTTGCAATGCTAGAGGTGATGCTTTTGGTAAACAGGCAGGGTTTATAGTTGCCGAGTTCCTTCTGCTTCGTTTAATCTTTCCTTTGTGCACGCCTGTGTTGGATTAACAATTGAAGGTATAGGTGGGTTTGGGTTGGACAATTTTTATTGTATTGTTAATTGTCAGTGGGCATCCGATCTGATATAGGTTTATGCAGGGAGAATGGTGTTCTTGTGACTCATTATTAACAGTATCTCTTCTATATAGGTATAGATTGATCCAGTTGGGTATTAGGAGTTTGGTGTAAATGGTGAGGATTAAGTTTTTGTGGTTGCTGAGCTTGAAAGCTTTCTTAATTGGTGGCTGCTTTTAGGACAACAATGGATGGTTGGTTGCTTACTCTCTATAGGGGGTTGTGTCCCATGTCTAAAGAGCTATACCTCTTTAGACTAGCATTTAAATTTATATTTGGAATAGTGTGTTCTTTCGGTAAATTTAAAGTTGAACGGAAATTCTGTGCTGGATAACCAGCTATCACCAGGCTCGACTGGCTTTTTACCTCTACTTGTAGGTCTTCTCACTATTTTGACACATAGATGAGTTTGTCCTTGTGACTGCCCATGAGTAGCTCATCAGGTTTCAGGGTTTTTGGCTACAGTTCTCTTTGTCAAAGTTATTCTAGTTAATCCATTATGCGAAAGGTACAAGGGGGAAGCGTTTTGTTCTTTCATCTTTCCCGTATGGTACTGTCTCTATAGCGCCTGCGGGTAATTTCTATCTCCTATACTTTTAAGGGTGAGTAAATGGTTTGGTTTAGGGTTAAGTTCTTTTTTCGTTTTGGGGTTGTTTGGGCTAGAGTTGGTTCAAAGTGGTCAGTTGGCGTGAAATCTTCTGGGTGTAGGCCAGATGCTTTAGGTTAAGCTACACTTTCATAGTTGAAAGGGAAAAAAAAAATGACCAGTTAGAAACAAGGCTACACAGTGAGATGGATTTGAAATTTAAAGTTCAGGGCCAGCCCGGTGGCGCACTGCTACAGTGCGCCGCTTGGGAAGCGCGGCGGCGCTCCCGCCGGGGGTTCGGATCCCGCATGCAGACCGGTTCCCGCTCACTGGCTGAGCGAGGTGTGGGAGCAACACCGAGGGCTGCGATCCCGTTGCCGGTCCCGGTCCGGTATGGGCGTGACACTGAGGGTTGCGATCCGTTGCCGGACCTGAAAAAAGACAAAAAATAAAGTTCAGAGAAAGAGACAAATAACCACAAATACATAAAGAAACAAACAAGGGGAAATAACCACCTAATTAGAGCAACAATTTTTATTCCAGAAAGCTAGCAACAATTAGCACTTAGCAAATTTAAAGTATTCTTTAATTTTAAATGGTAGATAACAATCATAAAAGTATATTGATGGTATTGAGCAAAAATATTTATAGTGTTGAGCAGTGGTCTCCAAACGTTTTTGTCAGGAAAAAAATTTCAAACAGTATTGATGTACTAATACTATTATATTTATAAGTTTTACATACTTGCATCTGTATTAATTTATAAGAAACATTATAAAAGACATAAAACCAGAAATTTTTAAAGAAAATATTTTAATAATTCAAAATTTTTATTTATCAACTATATTGATCTGTTTCTTTTGCTTATAACAGAATACCTGAAACTGGGTGATTTATAAAGAACACGAATTTATTTTTTACAGTTTTGGAGACTGGAACATCCGAAGTCCAGGGAGCACGTCTCATAAGGGCCTTCCTCTAGGTGGGAACTCTCTACAGGGTCTCATGATGACCAGGGTGTCACATGGCGGGACTTGGCAGGAGCAAGAGCTCTCCTACGTGCTCTCCTTATAAAGTCCCCAGTCCACACCCATGATAACTCATTATGAACCCGTTACTCCACGAATGGATTAATCCATTCATGATGGCGTGTTCCTCACAATCCAGTCACCTCTCAAATATCCACCTTTCAAATATCATAATAGGATTTCCCACCCTCTTAACACTGTTACAGTGGGGATCAAGTTTCCAATACATGAAATTTTGGGGGACACAGTTGACCCATAGCATCAATCATATAAAAACCTTTATAAGTAATATTAATATTCTTTATGAGAGCAATGTGATTGAATAATCTCTTTCTTGTGACTGAATAATCTAGGGGTTTTTTTTAAACCTTGGTTTAGCATGTTATAATATAGTGATTTGAAGGTCATGTTTTGATACTTCCTTTCAATGACTGTCATAGGTGAAAAATATGCCTCACAAAGACATGTAGGTCCAAATGGGAAACTTGGTACTCATTTTTTTGAGGGGATACAGTTTTTTTATAGAAACATAGCTGATTATGCATATTTGTGGGGTACAGGATTGACTATCAATACCTGTTTACAATATGTGATGGTCAAATCAAGATAATTAGCTTATTCATCATTACAATAGGTATTCATTCTTTGTGTTCATTAACCAATTTCTGGCTGACCCCTTCCACCTCCCCCTTTCTCACTTCTAGCAACCACACTTCTGGAATTCTCTCCTGAAAGTTCAATGTATTGTTGTGGTGGTTGTTTCTTTCTTATTTAATTTTTTTTTTAGCTCCCATTTATGAGTAAGGACATGCAGTATTTCTCTTTCTGTGCCTGGCTTGTTTCACTTAACATAATTCTCTCTAAGTTCCTCCATGTTGCTGCAAATGGCAGAATTTCATCCTTTCTTATGGCTGAGTAGTATCCCATGGTGTATATATACCACATTTTCCTTATCCAGTCATCCATTGTTGGACATTTAGGTTGGTTCCATATCTTGGCTATTACAGATAGAGCTGTGATAAGTATGGGAGTGCAGGTATCCCTTCAATATGATGATTTCCATTCTTTTGGGTGTACACCCAGCAGTGGGATTGCTGGATCATATGGCAATTCTATCTGTAGTTCTTTGAGGAACCTCCATACTGTTTTCCATAATGGCTGTACTAATTTATAGTCCCTTGGTACTCATTTCTTAATCCTATCTACCACCTAAGCAAAAAGTTTATTGAAACTTGGCCATACGTATCAGGCTTCACTAATGTTGATTGGCTGTTATTACAAATTAATCAGAAGTTGTTGTACTTTATATTTTTAACAAATGGCTTCAAACCCCTGTGAAATTTTTCATTTGAAAAATTTGGGGTAAAATAGAATTTTTAAAGAGTGCAAGTTTATAGTTAATTCATATTTTCAGCTGAAAGAAGGCAAGAAAGGCAGGAAGGGAGGACATTACAAGAATTGGAAATCATCTGAACGATCTGTTTTTCACATACTCTCCACACAATGATTTTCTTTTGAAAATCAATTATTCTGTCACTTATTGTTAAAATGTCACTTTTACTTTGAAGAGACATATCAAGTTGTTCTTCATTTTCAATATTATTTTCTACATATTTTATAACTAACAGCCACTTATCAGACAGAATAGGTCAGAAATTTTGCAGCACGCATCTTTGGGTTTGACAAAGCATCTTCTGAGAGCTTCGCCTTGAGTAAATCTCTCTCTGGAGTAAATATTTCATATCCACATCCCATTTTATAAAAAGTATAAAGATTATGCAATTTAGAAGTCAGTTATATAAACATTTGGCCACATCGATGATGTCCTTCCAGCACATGGACTACATGTAACAAGTCGTCGGCAGCAAAGCTGTCCTCTCTGTCACATGCCCTCTCTCCTCATGGGTGCCGTAGGTACCGTATGGAGCAATGACAGACAGACCTAGTGAGACCACCAGGGTTAATCCATATATTTTATGTTACCCAAGCTCAATCTGTTTTATAATTTTAATTTAGGATAAATATAAACCGAAATTCTAAAATTTTTCACCTACAAAACTCAGGAGACTGGGCAGCTACTTGAAACTACCTGCATAGGGGATTGTATACAGGAAGGTGCATGGATGTCTTCTCTAGAGAGCTTACATTCAAATCCCACCTTGGTCATTGATTGCTGTGTGGCTCTGGACAAGTCCCTTAAGCACTCTCTGCCTTGGTTTCCCCATGTACAAAGGGAGATAATAAAAGTACCTATGTGGGAGGTGGATATGACGATCAAATGAACGAATCCACGTAAAGCTCTTAGAACATTTCCTAGCTTATAGCAGAGATTCAAAAATATCATCCGTTATCATCACATGAGATACACATATGTCTTTCTGTAACCTGGAAGTACCTGGAAGCTAAGAAACCAGTTAGAGGACTGTTGTGGTCATCCAAGCAGGAGATGATGGTGGCCAAAACCAAGGAAGTGGCAGTGGGACTGGAGAGAAGAAGGATGTAAGAGGCATCCGAGAAGTTGAATCAATGGACTTTGCAACTGACATAATACAAAGAGAAAAGAAAAAGCAGTCGAGTGGGACCTAGAAGTTTCTAGCCAGTATGATCAAGTATTAACTGAGAAAAGGAAACAGGAGAGATCTAATTTTAGTGGAAAATAATAACTTATTGAGTGCTTACCATGTGCCAGGCAATATTCTAAGTGTTTTTCATGTATCAAGTCATTTAATGTTCATAACAACCCTATGAGATTGTTGTTATCCCCATTTTACAGATGGAAAGACTGAGCTGTGGGAGGTCTGTCACTTTTGCAAGGCTACACAGCTAACACATGGGTGCACATGGCTTTTACCCCAGGCTATCCACCTCGGAGTCCACAACCTTACCCACCCACCCCCATATAGACTTTCTTACAAATAATAAGTTCAGTTTAGTTTGAAAGACATCTAAAAGGATATGTGGAGTACTCAGGTGAATAATGTAATAGCCTGAAACTCAGAAGAGAGGTGGGAGATAGCAACAAAGCTGGAGATTCCAGACTTATGGGTACAGGGGCAGTCCTGCAGCCACAGAGGTGCAAAGGGTGAGGAAGAGAGACTGCACCACCTGACAGCAGGAGGGGATCCACAAGACACGCTTGGGGTCACAGGCACTCCCAACCTACCTGCGGGGACGTGAGTGTTGGCTGCTTTTCACTGTGGACGTGGACATGTATCGTAGTGGCCTCATGTGGGAGGTTTTTGGCTGCTCAGGATCAGAAGCCCCTTGCCTTATTTGGAGAATCTGCTGTGGTCTTGGTGCGACTCACGCCTTACACCGTAGTAGCCAGAAAGCCAGATGATTGCTGCCCTTCAGCCCTGGAGGCCGGGCCCGAGCAGACAGCATGTGCCCAGGCAATCTGATGGGACACTGAGTCTGCCACAAGTGACGCGAAAGCAAAGCATGGCGCTGGACAGACTCCACAGTGGCAATGTGGTCAGTGTGCGGTGGTGGCAGGTGGCCACAGCCAGGTCTGGCAACAGTGTCCCTCCATCCCGAGGCATGAGCTTGGCCCCATCTTCTCTTAGTTTCCACTCATTTTCTTATACTGTCCTCGTCTTTCTGTTTGTTCTGTGAACTTCCTGATACCCTCCCCCAAATCTCCTTTTCTAGACTCAGTTTCTCTTTCTTAACCTGGTTCTCTGACTAGCCCGATATCAATGTGCCATTCTGCAGATAATTCTACTTGCTTCAAACTCCTTTCTCTCCTTTATAACAGGTTAGGAAAATGGTTACATATTTTCACCTAAAAGCATCCTCAAGAAACAGTCACCTCTGAGATTTTATAGTAGGACGAAATCCATCCATCAAGAGTGATTACCCTTGATCATAACAGTTATCCACGTGCACACATGGAACAGGTATGAATCCTCCCACCACACCCAGAGTATAACAAATGTCTTATTCAACTTTTTGAATTAAATTCAACCCCAGTTCCAGCCCCCACTTGCCGAGATTGACTAGAACGGCCAGTGTTAGACAATGTCCGTGATCCATCCCCCAGAGCACAAAGGAACCACAGGCTCACTCACTTCAGAAAAATGGGGAAGAGCCTTTGCTCAGTCCTGAATGGTCACGATTTCTTCTCTACTGCCCCATGCCCCATGCCCCTGCTAAGAGCTTGTTCTCCCCACCTATCATGCCCTGCCACCCTGGGCAGACCATAAAGATGCCCTTCCTAGCTGTCCTCCCCACTGACGGCAAGTGGAGCCATAAGACCTTTGCCAGTGTCTCCAAGGCCACAGGGCCTGGTGGTAAAACTCACTGTCTTATCCACCCCAGGTGCTCAGAAATGCTGGTCAAGGGGTGCCCTGGTCCAGCCACCTGTGGGTCTGGCAATCCTCTCACCCCAGTGGCATCTGCAGCCTCCCACTCTCAAGGCCCACGTGGCCTCCCGTGCACACAGCATGCCCCTCTTTGTGGAATCCAGCATCCTTCCCCTGCAAGATCGCAAGACCTGGGAGGGGACTGTCCTCAGGTACCAGGAGAGCAGAGAACACAAGAACTCCACAAAAGAAGGCCCCTCATTTTTCCTCATGGGGGAGTGGAAATCACCTCTTTCTTGTGTTGATGTGTCTTCTAGGGAAGGGGATGAGCACGTGTAAAACCAAATATCTCAGTTCCAGAGCTGAGATGGCAACAGCCCTAATAACACAATTTATTTCTAATAAGAATTACTTATGCAGCAAAAGTTGCATTAATTGATGTTCTGGCTGCAAAGAAAATGAAGTAAAAGAAACCAATTCATCCCAGCTTAAGCAAAAAGTGGGCACCTTTTTTTTTTTTTATTTAAATAAAATGGGTGTCAACACAGAAATGGAGCCAGGCCTCTGAAAAGATTGGCACCAGAGACTGGAAGGCTGCCAACACCACAGCAGGAATTTTGTGTCCCTCACCCATGCTTTCCTTAGCACACCTGCTTGCTGTTTCTCTCTGCAGACTACTTGAGCCACCTCAGCTCCCACTACATACGGCAGAATGTGCTCATAGCTCCCAAGTGTCCATGCACCAGCCCCATCTGGGGGAAGATCCACTCAATCTCTCAGTCTCTCTCTCCATCTCTCTTTTCTCTCTTTATTCTCTCTCTCTCTCTCTCTCTATTTCTCTTTCCTCTCTCCTCACTGTCTCTTTCTCTCTCTCTCTCTCTCCTTTCCCCCATCCCCCTACAACCCTCACCCATCCCTGCCAATTTCCAAATTCCGAGGGAAGGGATGCTGACTGGTCCAGCTGGACTCAGTTCTCTCCCCCAGGCCCAATCAGCTGGCCAGGAGAACAGGCTCACACTACACACACAAGGCTCTCAGGAGCCCAGACTCACAGCTTCAGATGCTGGGGGTAGGGAGGTGAAGCTACGTGTGGCATACGGTGTGTGCTCCCCCAAAGCTCACCCTGAGATGAGGAGTCCAGTGCAAGGAGGTTGTTTGGGAGGTGCGAGCAATCCCCACCAGGGAATGGGAGGTGATGCCAAGAGAGGAAGGAGGCCAGTGGGCTCCTCATTAAAGCAACTTTCCCATGAGCGGCCCTAGCCCTCCAAGGGCACTCTGGGCCACATGCAGACCACACACCTGAGAATGATTCCACCTGAGGCTCAAGAGAGCCAGGGCTCTCATCAACTCCCAAGATCCTCAGCTGAGAGCTGTTCCTACGTGGCATTCATTCCATGGTGCTTCCAACCGCCTTGAGCATGAGAGCGGCCTTCTCCAGCTCCACAGAAAGCCCTCAGGCACAGGGACGCAGCCACTGGGGCCGGAAGCCACTGGAGCATGGTGAAGTGGTCGACGTGCAAAGGACACGGGCTGGGCAATGACAGCTTCTGCTGAGGCTGGTACTGAGCTAGGCAGAGGCATAGCAGGGACCAGCTCCACCTTCCTCGACAACCAGCACTTTGCTTTTCCTGATGCATCTGTCTTAATGACTCAGGATGATGAAAATCGAGCCTCTGAGAAGCCACCAAAGGGCTACATCTCTCAAGGAATGAGAGGAGCAATCAAAACTGAAAAAGAATTGAAAAGGCCTTCAACCAACCCCTCAAAGCTATTAGACAAAGGGGGGAAACCTTCTCTGTGCTAACTCTATTGAAGTGTAGAAATTCAATAGGACAAAACATTAACACTGCCCCATTGCACTTTACAAGATACACTATGTGTGTGTGTGCATGTGTGTGTATGGGTATCTTATAATAAATGCCAATAAATGCAGCTTTTTTTTTTAAGTGGACTGCCATATGCTGTAGAGGTTTTCATATTGGGCTCCAAAATTTTTGTTCTCCACGGAAGTATATCAATGATTCCACGAAAACAAGTATTTTCTGACAGTGAGTGAGGATTCGACCTGCCAGGGCATCTTTCACTGCATTTGGTTTGTCCAATTACACTTTTGCGCTGTGTGGAAAGTTTCCACTGGAGCAGGGGATGGCGTGAGTTAGTCATGGCTGCCATTTTTAAGCAGGGGTTGGAACAGCTGCATCAGGACCCCAACTCTTCCTGAGTGGTGAGAAAATTAGCAGTATTGACATTTTTAAGAAAACAACAGCAGAAAAAACAACTCCATGTGTCTTTTTGTTTTAGTTGCATAACCAATTATTAAACATTAACAATAGCAGTAATGGTAACTATCACTTATGGGGTATACTAAGTACTCTACACACATGATCTAATATAAAATTTACTGAGCACAGAGAGGCTAAGTAACTTGCCAAGGTAACACAGATGGTACGTGATGGTGGAGGCTGGATTTGAATGTCCAGAATGCCCAACCCCAAAGCCTGTGCTCTTAACCCCCACGCCGTACTGTTGGCAATTGTGTTACACTGCTTGAAGGATTCCCTCGGCTTCATCTTTTATAGATATCGTGCTTAGAACGCTTAATTGGAAACTTTAAAAGTGGAGTGTTCTTGAATCCTTGTAAAATTTCAGAGTTAATAGAAATCCTAAACTGAGCTCACTTAACTGCCACTAGTGAGAAACCCTTGTGTGGACGTCTGCAGTAGTGCCACTGAAGGTCAGCTTTTCATACGCTTAAGGGATGTCATGCAGAGCAAAGAACACCCACAAACAAGGGTTGTAGGGAGTGGATGGGCTAAAGGCATTAGGTTGATGTTAAGCCTCAATTATTCAGAGCGCTCCTACTGTCTCAAGAAAGACTCACCCTCGGTTAGACTTTGTACGAGCACAACGGAGTGGCCACCTGAATTAAATCATTGATCGGAGGCTATCCCAATCAGCTGTGCAAACCGTCTCTAACTTTTCCCCTTAGCACAGAAGGCAAATGTCTGGACCGTGAGAGCGTCTTTGCATTGCCTCATGTCTCCATTATGTCACGATCCTTGCCACACCCATTGCATTACTCTCACCATGACACTCAATCAAGACATCTTGCGCTGTTCAAGGGGTGGCCACGTGACTCAGGCCAGACCATCTCCTGAGACTGTGAAACAGAGCAACACAAGCTTGGAAAACCACAGAGGCTGGGTACCACTTCCACCTCCCTCCCTGAAGCTCAGCTCTGGAGATGCCACAGGGAGTGGGAAAGATCTGAGAAAAGGATACGGAGTCTGTGAGATGCATCTGGGTGGGTCCTGAAGAAGGAGGGGATGGGTGGGCAGCAGCAAAGGCAGGAGATGGCAGGAGCATGGATGGAAATAAGCGGCTCCTGTCTAGGCTTTCTCCATTCCCCACTTGCCACTAGGTGTGTAATTGCCTGCAGCATGCCTTTCACAGGGGAAGAAACCCAGCCAACCTAGGGCTGGCGGAAGACTTGGAGAGACAGCAGGGCACTGCTGGACCCCACTGAGGTTCCAGAAATTACATTAGACAGACCCTCCAGGCCCTGTGTGTGCCTCTCTCTACCCCTCCCACCACAGGCGTTAGGTAGTTGCAACTTCCTGGGCAAGTACAAGGAGCTGGACTCAGATGAGCCTCTGAGGCTCTCTCTCTCCTTGAGGGTCCGTCCCTCCACTCTACCCCGCTACCACGCTCCCCACCACACTCCCTCAAACGCCACACTCAAGTTCTCTCGCTTCCTCTCTCAACTCCAGGAGTGGCACAGTCAAGGGCCTGAGCTAAGGCCGCCTACCGAGGGTCACGCTGCCGCCGAGGTGCCTGGTGTTCTAAGAGAAGGTGAACCCAGAGGGAAAAGTAATGGCACAGAGCACGACTGGGTGCAGGAAAGCAACTGGAAGGGCCGAGGCTAGGTGCACCCAGTAATGAACCAGGGCAAAGCAGGGCTTAAAATGCACAGCTGGTGGAATCCACAGAAGCAGGACACACAAACACGGAGGGCCGACTCTATGTGGCCATCTTACATCAGGGACTTGGGCATCTGCAGATTTTGGTATCCTCCGGGGGTCCTGGAACCAGTCCTCCACAGATACTGAGGGACGACTGTACTGTCCCTCCAAGAGAGAAAGGAGAATGTGGTGATGTAAAGCACTCATAGATGAAAACCAGTAAAAACACAGAGTTAGTAGATGGGGCGACAGGCTGAATGGACCAGTCTTTCCAAAGACTAAGGGGACAGAGAAAGTGTACGCCTTGACCCAGCAATCTGATTCTGGGGTGTTTATTGTAGATTAGTTTTCCCCAAATGTGTCTGATAATAAGAACCACTTGGGGCACATGTTAAACCTAGTAATTCCAGGGCCCCCTTCTGACCCACTGAATTAGAATCTCCAGAGGAAGGGCCTGAGAATCTGCATGCTTAATAAACAGCCTCTCACCTACCCCCCACAGTGATTCTTATGAATGGTCAAGACTTCTGTCCTGGAAAAATTCTCTCCCAGGTCAAAAGGGGACATATGAGAGCCTGTTCCTCACAGTGAGCTTGCACAGTGGGGACTGGAGACAGAGAGAAGTGGCCATGTCCAGGGAATGAGCCCCCAAAATATGGGGGATAATTCTATGAAACACGATGTAGCAGCTTGGAACTAGTGAACTAAACGTACACAGACCAACATGGAGAGGCCTTTAGAAACATTTCTCTTGAGCAAAAAAGTAAGAATCAGAACAATATCTGTAGCAGAAAACCAGTAATGTAAGTTTTAAACACACACACACCAAAGACACTAAATGTTTTATATACATGTATAGACATATAAATCAAGGACATAAATCAAGCACATTTAAAGTGATTGTCTATGGGGCTGGCCCGGTGGCGCACTGCTACAGTGCACCACTTGGGAGCGTGGCGGCGCTCCCGCCAAGAGTTCGGATCCCACACACAGACCGGTTCCCGCTCACTGGCTGAGCGAGGTGCAGGCGCAACACCGAGGGTTGTGATCCATTGCTGGTCACGAAAAAAGACAAAAAGGAAATAAATAAATAAATAAATAAATAAAAATAAATAAAGTGATTGTCTATGGAGAGGAGGGGAGTGGGATTTAGGGACCAAATAAGGAAAATGTGTAAAATAAAACAAGACAGGGCCTTGCCTAGACCCATGAGGGCAGGGTGGCATGAACTGAAGAGTAGGCTTAACTCAATTCTCTGCATCTGAGTTTAAAATAAAAAAAATTTTTAAGCTTAAAGTTGATTCACCTCTACAGCAGCATTGTGAAGAGACTATTATTTCCTTCTACCTAGATTATCCAAACCTGCCTGAGTTCTGGTTCCTCCCAAGGCCTGGTTTTCCCCATTTCCTTCAATTCTTCAAGCCCCCCCCCCCCCATATCCTTCCAACAAATACCTTTTTGTCTCCATAAGGTAGGGGAATCAGCTTCTGTTGCTTGCCACCAAAGAACCCAACAAGTCGTCAATGAACGTGTCCCTGAGGCTGATCAAGAGTCTTCTCAGTGAACAGGCTTCTGGGTGAAGAGATTAGGTGGCCATTTATCTCCACATCCATGTCTCCAGGACCATGGCTTCTACTTGGGAGAAGCACAGACACACGGGTATTGCTTCAGAGAGGAACCCCGCACACCTGGCATGGTGACTGGCACACAGTAAGAGGTCAACAAATGCCTTTTGAATGAATGACTTCTTGAGTGAAAGAACAAATCAATGAGTTTATGATAGCTGCTGTGGTCAATTTGCTTTTTCACAGAGTCCCATCTCTGCCAGACATTTTTGTGTTGGTAACCATGGTATAACAGACAAAGGACAGCAGGTCTTTGGTGAATATCTTGGTTGGGCCAAATTGGTTGCAGGCCCCCACTCAGAAGTTCTCTGCCCTTGGTTTAATGTTCTGCCCTTGTCATTTTGAAACCCTTAATAATTTTCTAACCAAGGGCTCCATATTTTCACTTTGCACTGAGGCCCACAACTTATGTAGCTGTTCCTGGTTTTCCACAGCCTAAATAGTGCAGCATACACCTACAGGAAATCAGAAGAAACTGAAATACCACCGATGAACTACAGTGATTCCTGGCACTCACAATGACACCTTTAGTATCAAAGGAATTTCTGTTCCAAAGACAGTGCCCTTTGGATCAGCCTTTTCTCCTCGTCTGTCCTGCAGACTGCAGCTCCACAAAGATCTGGCCTAGGAACATATAACCAGTTGTGCGGGGAGACCAAATTTTATGAAAATTTTGGGCACAGACTACATACATGAAGATCACTATAAGCAGTCTCACTATGCAATATAGCTTGGAACAGTAGTTGGGTTTCCACAGACATTTTCCATTCCGTTTTCTGGAAGAGAGGTAATGTTCTGGAAAGAACGTGAATTTGGGAATTAAGGAGAGCTCAACCTGAATCTTCCTTTTTTATTTAGTTTTATAAACTTGGGCAATCTACTTAATTTTTTGAAACCTTAGATTTTCATCTTTAAAGTAGAAACAATCATAAGATTGTTGGGAGAAGTAAACTGAGATGAAGGAAGGAAGGAAGGAAAAGAGAGAGAGAGGAAAGAAGGGAGAGAGGAAGGGAGAGCTAAGCCCCTGGAATAGTCCCTGACATTTGTCAGTGCTCAGCAAATGGGGAGTTTCTTCCTTTATCCCCTTTTTTCAGAAGACAGCTCTTTTGGAACATTCTGGATTTTGTACTGTTTTTCTCTAGTCCCCAAATACCTTAAATCCATTCCCAGACAGTCCCTAAAACTACAGTGCACAGTGTATTCTTAGATTAAATCTCTCTTTCCTGGTCCATATTCTAATCCCACACATACACAAGGTAAGTTTCCTGCCTCCTTTTTTCTTTCTTTTTTTTTTTTTTTTTTTTTTGCTGGCTGGCAAGGGGATCTGAACCTGTGACCTTGGTGTCCTGCCTTCCTTAATTACTCTCTGTGCTTCCTGAATTCGTCTTTCTCAATGCTCCCAATACATCTCATATCTTCCCTCTCCATAATCTCCATCCTATCACCCCACAACTCCCCAACTTATGTGGCCCTTCTTAATAACTCTCCAGCTCCCCTGGCTGGCAGGAAACGTCTTCTAATTTCCTGGCCTCCCTGCCTCTTGGAGACACAAACCAGCATAGAAAAGCACAGGTACATTTTGACAAGTGCAGCCTCAACTGATAG
>NW_007731285.1:47284-62039 GCF_000696425.1 Galeopterus variegatus | reverse complement strand
TAAGTTTCCTGCCCCCTTTTTTTTTTTTTTTTTTTTTTTTTTTTTTTTTTGCTGGCTGGCAAGGGGATCTGAACCTGTGACCTTGGTGTCCTGCCTTCCTTAATTACTCTCTGTGCTTCCTGAATTCGTCTTTCTCAATGCTCCCAATACATCTCATATCTTCCCTCTCCATAATCTCCATCCTATCACCCCACAACTCCCCAACTTATGTGGCCCTTCTTAATAACTCTCCAGCTCCCCTGGCTGGCAGGAAACGTCTTCTAATTTCCTGGCCTCCCTGCCTCTTGGAGACACAAACCAGCATAGAAAAGCACAGGTACATTTTGACAAGTGCAGCCTCAACTGATAGCGACTCTCTGTCCACCTGAGTTTTAGGGGAGGCAGAAAATGCTGTTCTCTAAACAATAAACATGACTCGGTTTTGAATTCCTACCTGGCACTGACCTGGGTCCTATCACTTTGTCATACATACGTCCCTTCCTATACAGAGTAGTCACAACATACACCCACCTCCCAGGGGCTACAGAGCACAATCAGTAAATTGTTATGCGTGAATGGTGCTCTTTTTATTATGGATTAACCAGTCCGGGAAAAACCAGTTATTTTATCATGGACTGCCTCTTACAAGAAATTTAAAAAAGGAGGGAGTCCAGGAAAGAATAGATAAGGAGGAATTTCTAAACTAGAAAAAAATAAAATGATCAAATTTGTACCCAGTTTAAAATTTCATTTACCCTCTAGCAAAATGAAATTCAACCCATTTGAAAAGATATGAGAATCCTTGAAACAATGTGGTTTATGAGGAAAAAGATGGTTTTCCAGTTAATAACATTTCAAAGCCTACTTTCTGTGAAGTGTGAATCTGATTCTGGAGTATTATCTCAGAGTCTCCAGATGCTGGTGATAGGTAAACCCAAGCAACCTGCTCTCTGAATAGGGACATCGTTCAATCTGGAAATAGACCCTGTTATTATGAGTAAGGTGTCCAGTTTATCTTTTCAAGGATATTTCACATACCTTTCAGCTTCTTTTTTTCCACAGCTAAACAGCAGCAGCTATGTATTTTTGTTGGCCAAGTGTACCTTTAAACAGGAAAGTCAGGCTCTCTCTAAAAGAAATCAAACACCAAGGCCTGTTTGTTTGCTTGTTTGTTATTTTTTAATATACTAATCTCTATTTTCTGCCCCCATTTGTTTTATTTATGGGCTTTAGTGAGTGCTGGAGGATCCCGGATGGACTTGCCAGAGCAGTCAGGTGGTAGCTTACACTACAGAGAAGCAGTGTGGAGGTTGGGTAAAAAAACATGGGACGCTGGAAAGTCAAACGTGTTAGTAATTCATAATATCTGCTTTGTACTTTACAACTTAAGTACACAAATGGTTTCAATGTAATTGACTCTTTATTCTTTGTTTTTCAAACCTTTTTGAGCTTTATACATCATGACCCAGAATATCTCTCACACACACACGCACACACAGAAATACAAACACATAGGTACCCGGCTTGTTAGCTCAGTTGGTTAGAGCATGGTGCTGAGAAATACAAACACATACCACCAAAATTAAAGTTTCAAACAAGATTCTTACCCTTACTCTATGCAATGAACTGTGTTATTTTCTATTTGATTTCTTTTTAATGCTGGCCACGACCCTCTACATTGATTTTGCAACTCACTAGTGGGAGGCGACCCTCAGCTTTCAATCACCCCTTTAGTCGGTGGACTGAACACTGTCAGCATTTGCCCTCCTCTCTACAGCTTTCCATGCTCTTTCCTGAATTCTCAGGCCTGGACTCCTGGGAACTACACTTCCTCGACCACCTTGCGGACAGGGCTGCAGTTTAGTTCCTGCCTATGGACGCCCTTGGGCAGCATTTGAAAGGTGGGAGGCAGGTGGGAGGCAGGTGGGAAGCAGGTGGGAGGCAGGTGGGAGGCATCCTTCACCCCACAGTCGCCGCAGCCAACACTCAGGCCACTCACAGGCACACACGAGTCTTGCTGGGGCCGAGGGGGAAGCTGCTCCACCACCTCGGCCTCGGGGGGAAGGAGCAAATCCCTGATTTCCAGCTGCACGGCTGGTGCTACTGCCTTCAACTTCTGCTCTCCTGATCTCTGTGTGTCTAACGAACCTAATTCCCAGTATTAAATGCCCTTTTGCTTCAGATGTTGGTTTCTGCCTTTCTGACTGAGGCTCAGCTGATACAGATACTGGAAAGCCCCGTTTTATTTTTGCAGAAACCAAGACTCAAAGAAGTCAAGTGACTCACACAAGGTCACACAGTAGTAAGTGCCAAATCAACTCAGTCCATGTTTCCTAACTGCAAATTTACTTCTCTTTTTACTACACCACAGCTGTCCACGTGTTAAAAAGTTCTTGAGTTTTTTGTTGACACGAAGTTATACTTTTCTATCCGAATTGTGGTGAAACGCCTCCGAATGTCCTCAGTTCTTTTTTTCTCCTCTTTACCAAATTAAATTTTGTTCTTTTGTGCCTACATTGACCTACTCTGATCTTTCCTTACTGTGAATGGCTGCACTTAGAATCTTTGAGCTCTGTTAAAGGATGTAATTACTATTTTGTATGTATATCTTTTTCTCCAACTAGGGTATAAATAACTTGAAGGCAGGAATCCCATTTTAGCTTTCTGGTGGCTGTCCCTATTATATCTCTTAGATTTCCTTTCTAAAACAAGCAAATGACAGATGTCCAACATATACCGTTGCTCAGTTAATAGATATCGCACAACTGCCATTTTGCCAAATCTTACAGGTTATTTTTTAAAAAGCTAAAGATCAATTGGCTCATTCCTTCCAAATTCTTTCTGTAAGAAGACAATCTGTGCAAGGCAATTTGGGGAAAAAAGAACTTTATTCAAGGGGTAAAATTCAAGGGTCCTCTTCCCAAAAGGAAAACAGGTTCTAGTCAACCAGAAAGTGAAAAGGAAGCCCATAGAACTCTGTCAACAAAGCAGGAGAATCATTCTTATTGGACTCTAACAATTTATACTAAACTCCTTTCTTTATTTTCCCTTCATTTGATTTCTCCAAGCGTTTAACCTTTTTATACGGTGAGTACTTTTATAAGGCAGTCTCTAGTCCTTTGTGAAATGAGACAGACTTTAATTATCCAAGGGCTGTACACACGTCAAGGTCGAGAAAATACTTCCTGACACTTGGGGTTGAGTTCTGACCAGCCACCTCACTCTGAAGTCAATGCCAAGCCAGTAGCATCAGCCTCACCTGGGAACTTGTCAGAAATGCACATTCTCAGCCCCACTCCAGCCCTGATTTGGAAACTCAGGTGGGGACAGGCAGGTGGCTGTGCTGCCCTATCTAAAGTTGGAGAACCATCACTTTAGATGTTTGAGTCAAATCAGAAACTCTTCCCCACTCAACATCTGTGGCCACTTTACCCACCATCCTAAAGGCTGTAAAAGCAAAGGAAACATCAGAAGTAGAGAGAACTGGATTCAACTCCACATTCTAACATGTAGGGTGACTTGCACAGGACTGGGGCCAGCTCTCCCAATCTGTGAAACAGAAACCCTCGTGCTGCTTAGCAGGGCTGCCGCAGAAGCGGTGGTGGAGTTTGACCGAGGGTAGCAGCGATTATTTCTGCATTATACCCCCGCTGCCTCTTCATAGCAATATTGGTTTTCAATCCACAGCTGGCAACCTCCCTCCATGAGATCTGCAATCCATTTCAGCTTAGATGAGTCAAGAAAAAATTGCATTGAGCATGAAGAAGCAGGAGGGGAACGTGAAGAAAGTAAAAGAAAGAGAGCAAAGGGGGAAAGAAGGGATGTGAGGAAAGCCAAGAGTGGAAGAGAAAAAGAAAGGAACAAGGAAAAGTTTAGAGCGAGTAAAGAAGAAAAAAGTGACCGAGAAGATGGTGGGGAGACAGGAAAGAAAGAGTGGGGAAGGAGAAAGAGGAAGGGTGAGGAGAGCGAGCACAGAGGGGCTGAGAGGGAGGCGGACACAGGCGGCTCTGCTGGGAGCTGAGCTGAGCTTCCCACCCCGGCGTGAGACGCTATCTAATTGCCCTCTTTCCTCCAAGCTGTTTCTCAGGCTGGAAAGTGGTCTTGTGTCTGGGAAAAGCTGTGAGCTTCTCACGTGCACAAGTTCCGCCTAATCCCTAACAGTGCAGCCCGTGTGCCTGCGGACGGGGGGCGCGGGCTGGTGCCAGCTGCCAGGTGGGGGGCCAGCCCCTGCAACTCCCAGCCCAGCCGCCCAAGAGCCATGCGGGGGCATGGCACCCCTTCCTTGCAGACCCTGGCCAAGGGCAGGAAAACATCTTCTTCCTGTCCCAATTCGAGGGCTGGAAATCCGAGCATGTCCAGGCTTTCTATTTCCAGTCTCTCCACAGTGCCTCCTTGCTAAGATTTTCCTCCTGGAGCCAGCTTGTTCTGGACCAGCAAGCTTCCAATTCTTTCCAAGGAAACGATGAGAGAGAGGGGCAGAGAGAGAGAGAACAGAGAGGGGGGAGGCATGGAGAGTGGAAGAACAGAGAGAGAGGAGAGGAGAGAAAGAGACAAGAAAGAGAAGGAAAACTCATCTCGCCCTCGCTTGCTCTATGCGGGAACGAAGCGTTTGCTCTCATGAGTGAGCATAAACGCCACGTGCAGACTTTTTTCCCACAAGTAGTTTCTTTTTTCCTTTTCCCTTCATTTTTCTTTTCCTTTTCTTTTTTTTAAAGCAGGAATTAATTCAACCCAAGAGTCTCATGAGCTTAAGATAACTCAGCCTGCCAGGAGAAGGACCGTCATGTCTAGAAATCACAGGAGGAATTAGGAGAAACCACAACTTTGCCCAGCTCACAGTGTTGTATAAAACGTGTTAGCACTTGGGAAAGGCAGGTGAGTGAGAAACAAAAGCCTCTGCAACCAGCTCCGTCATTCCTGGTTGTCCGCCCGGATCTGCCCTGCCACCCCAGCTAACCTAGAGGATGCTATTCATCCCACACCCCAACAGCTCCACCAAATGATAGGTCTGACTAACCTACCACCTATTTGAACTTAGAGAGAAAATCAGGAAGAGAGAGGGGAGAAATCCAATACGAACGTCAAATGCACAGTATGTACAAAGTAGATTGACAGTGCAAGCCTTAAATGAAAGGAGAGAAAGCAAACTCAGGCTGTACAACTCCATCTGGGGAGTTTATCGTTATGGTTCGTTCACTTGCATTTCATTTTGGCAGCTAAAAAAAGCTCCAGAAGCACCCTGAGTCTTAAAAATAGCCCAAGCATTATGGGATGGGGTCGGGGGAGGAATGTTAAGATTAGGGAAGAGGGCGTTCTACGAAGGAGGTGGTGGTCTTCCACCCCAGAGAACTCTTTATTTGTAATTCACCAAGATGAAGGCAGGGAGGGGCCTCCTTCAAGGCCAAGATGGATGGTTTTAGGGTAGTGCCTCCGATGAGACTGAACATAGGCACATCTTCTGCTTTTCCCCTGAAGCAGAATTCAACCACTATTTGTAATTCACCAAGATGAAGGCAGGGAGGGGCCTCCTTCAAGGCCAAGATGGATGGTTGTAGGGTAGTGCCTCCGATGAGACTGAACATAGGCACATCTTCTGCTTTTCCCCTGAAGCAGAATTCAACCATCTTCCCCCATCTCCTGAACCACACAGTTAAACCTGGCCACCTGGTGCCCCTGTCCTGAGCCCTCTGCGTTAGAGTGCCGAGTCTCACCTGTGGACCAAAGAGTCATCAGGGCCAAGGAGATGGGTGCACCTGGGGTCTGTGACGCTCCTAGGCCACAACCCAGGTACTCAGGACACAAGAATTTCCTGCCCCAAATGGCCTCAAGCCCTCTTCCAGGGCTAACGTGGACCTCCTCTTGGGCCTGTCTTCCCAAAGGCAGACTGGTCCAGGGTGAGTGCACCCCCAGATCCAGGAGCATTTGTGGGGGGTGGATGGAGATGAGATGGGCAGGGTGAGGTGTCATACATGTGCGCAAGGTCTCTGCAGGTAAAGAGCAGGGGAGCAGATGAGGCCAAGCTTTCATCTGTCCTCTGGCCTTAGGCCTACCACCCACTTCAGCATGAAACGCCAGCCTGCCTCCCCCACTGCCGCAGCACCCTCCCGAGGGGACAGTGGTAATGGTTTGTATGTAACCTTCACACCTTTCTCTGCAGGTTCATAAACATGTAGAGATATAAACACATGTGGAAGGGATTTCCTTTCTCTTTCTCTAACACTTTTTATAAGAATAATAGCCCAATATACAACATAATATATATCATGATCATCCCCTCCACATATAGATTTAACTTATTCTTTCCATTAGCTTCATCATATGCCATCATATGAATGCAGATTTCTTTATGATGGGATATTCAGTGTTCCTTATCTCCCCCCTGCCCACCCTACCTCAAACTAAGCAAAGAATCTTTCTACCTATAGTCTCACATCCTGGTATTTTTATTTTGTAAGCTAGAGCTTGGATTCCTAGAAATAGGATTAGTGGTTCAGTCAGAGGATATAAGCATCATTTATTTTATAGATGTTTCCAAAATACTTTGGTAAACACATTTAAAGCAATTCACACTGGGCCAGCCCAGTGGCGCACTGCTACAGTGCGCCGCTTGGGAGCGTGGAGGCGCTCCCGCCGAGGGTTCGGTTCCCGCTCACTGGCTGAGCGAGGTGCGGGTGCGACACCGAGGGTTGCGATCCCATTGCCGGTCCCGGTCCAGTACGGGCGCGACACTGAGGGTTGCGATCCGTTGCCGGTCACGAAAAAAGACAAAAAAAGGAAAAAAAAAAAGAAAAGAAAAGCAATTCACACTGCCACCAGCAATGGATAAGTTGCCCATTTCACCAAACCTACCAGTTCTGAATCTTATGGATTGTTTTAAATTTTGCAAATTGGATGGGTAAAAACTGACATCTGGTTAATTTTGCTTTTGTTGCCCTGACTGCCGTGAGGCCAAGCATCATTTCATATACTCTGGCCATTTGCCTTTCCTGTTCTATAAATTGCCTGTTTTTACTGAGGGTTGCAATCCGTTGCCGGTCACGAAAAAAGACAAAAAAAGGAAAAAAAAAAAAAGCAATTCACACTGCCACCAGCAATGGATAAGTTGCCCATTTCACCAAACCTACCAGTTCTGAATCTTATGGATTCTTTTAAATTTTGCAAATTGGATGGGTAAAAACTGACATCTGGTTAATTTCGCTTTTGTTGCCCTGACTGCCGTGAGGCCAAGCATCATTTCATATACTCTGGCCATTTGCCTTTCCTGTTCTATAAATTGCCTGTTTTTATCCTTTGCCCACTTTTCTATTGGGATGCTAGTTTGCTCATATCAAATTGCAAACATTTATCAATTGCTAAACCTCTGTGGTTATAAGTATTGTCAACATTTTTTTTCCTGTCTTCTATCAACTTTGCTTAATGTATATTTTCCCATGTGGATATTTCTAATTTGGGGGTAATCAAATCTATCAATCTTTTCTCTTTTCTAATGCTTTGTAGGTTTCTTATCTTATTTAAAAAGGAATCTCTACCTATCCTCCTAAATTTTATTCTATTCTTTTTATTGCCGTGTGCTTCTGTCCTCACTTTGTAGTTGAGCCAATTCAGGAAACAAAGGAGCTCTCAAAAAAGACAGAGTCCCTGAATTTTGTACTCCCACGACTTTTCTTCTGCTTCTGTTCACCATTAAAACTTTAAAATTTCTTGTCTTACAACAATCGCCTCTTAAAATGTAAGCAACCCTGCAGAAGTAACACCTCAAGGCCTTGTCAAAAAATCAGGCTGGAGTTTATGAGAGCTTTCCAAGGAAAGGCGTCTTGGGAAGTATAAAATGCCAAAAACAGAAGGAAGAATGGAGAAAGGGGAGGTGTGAAGGTTCCATATACTCCTTAGGTCATCCAAGCCACAGACATAAATTGAGTGCCTCCTTTGCATAAGACATAGGGCCGGTAGAGAAACAAGACTCAAGGGACAACATGGTCCCTGTCACCCAGAGGTTTATACTTTTGAGAGGGGAGGTGAAATACACACACAGAAACTCTGCAGTATAAAGCAGAATATAAAAGGTATGGGGAAAATGGCAGACATGGAAGGAGATCACTTCCAGCTGAGGGGTTGAATATAAGATGAGGTTTCAGTAATGGTTAGGGTTTCAAGAGGTAGAAGAGGAGGACTTTGAGAAGAAAATGACAAAAGCAAGGACAAGAAAGTGGGAAAGGAACGGAGCATTTGAGGGCAAGTGACTCATCCGGACAGACAAATAAAAAGTGCACATAAAAGAGCAGTGAGAGGTAAGCTGGAAGAGTCCAGCTCTTAGGAGGCTGAGCATCTCGGCTTGATCCCATAGGCAGTGGAACACAGCTTCAGACACAGACAAACTGGCCTACGACACCCCCGTGTGCTGGAGCTGGTGCATCCAAAGATTCCCGACTCCATCTGCTCTTCAGAATCACTTGGAATCATCTTTAAAATACAGATTTATCATATTCAGTGGGTCCCACCCCAAACCTGTTGAATGCAAATGCTCCAGTCATTTTTATGATATTCCAGTTGGTAACTTCTACTTCTGGCTAAATCTGCCCCTAAGGGAAGTGTGATCCTATTTGTAGGATTCCTTAAACATTTTGTGTTCCACCACTTCCTCTAATAGGGCTTTTCTAGGGAAATGCAGCAGGTGGGTAGCAGTGATCTGCTTTGGCTGTCCAGGTTCATTCTCTTTGCATTTTTCCCAGTACCTGTCCCCAGATTCTCAGTAGATCATCCAGAACCCCTCTTTCACCCCCTAATGGTGGCGTTTTGGGCTCTGGAATGGAGCACGTGATCTTGGTCTAAGCCAATCAACATCTCATTAGCCCCTGGCCATGATGGGTTCAGAGACAGGCTCTTGGCCCCGTCAGAGACTATGAGCTGCAATGAGACTGCAGCAAACATCTTTTTTCTGTTGTATTTGAACCTGGAAGCCCCTCGCCTTGAGCCCTATTGGCAACCCTCTTGCAAAGGGAGAGCTCACTGTTGGGAGTCAGATGCTAGAAAAGAAGAGACAACTGGCCCAGTTATACCACCTGAGGCTTGAATAAAGTCATACCTGAAGCCACACCCAAGCTACTCTGGGCTGCCTAGTTTCACCAGCCAGCAAATTCTCTTCTTTGATGAAGCCTGTTTAGATCGGTTTCTTGTCACCTTGCAACTGAAAGAATTATCACTGATCTGAGGTGCAGAATCCTTCTGAAAAGTCCTTCAAGCACAAGAAAAGCAGGAACCTCAGTCTTCTTTATAAAGAAGATGTCCTCATGAGAGAGACGCGGGCCGCTGTCAACTTGAATTAATCTGGAAAATCCAGAAGCTTCTGGAAATGGCAAAGAAAATGATTTTTTTTTGTTCAGCCAAAGGAATACTCTCCTGATAATGTAATGATTTCATCTCCTTCTCTCCTTGGCTGTGTTGCAATCTGACAAAGGGTTAAGATGGCACATTGTAAAGATCATCTTCATATTCTGTAAGAGTTCTGCAAAACTCAGGAAGAATTATGCTGGGTTGGAAACTGATGATTCATAAAAGCAAACATAGAAAGTAGAGTTTATCATGAATAGCGCTCTAAAGGACTTAATGGGCCTAACGTGAATGTCCATTACCAAAGGCACAAGTAGCGCAGCGGGGAGGAAATAGGGTTACGAATGCATTTTAGTAGAAGGAGCAATAAACTCTTATAATAAGATACCATCTGGAGTGGCTCATGAGATAACTGCAAGGCAGGAAGACAAAAATAATGAGAAAAAAAACAAACTTTAACAATTGGTTGCATTTGGGGGAGGGGAGAGCAGTTTTCTTTTATTGTAACCTGCAGCTTTTTCTTCCTGTTTTTCATTTCGGCGTCTGTTCCAGGCAACTGTACACAAGGGGTCTGTTTTATCTCTGCTACCACGTGTTTTTAGACAGAACGTGGTCAGTTTGGGATGTATCTTGGGTAAACCATACTTATTTGCTCTTACTTTGCCATGAAATTATCTGATTTCTACTCAGCTGGTGGAGGAATTGCTTCTTCGTTTTAACCCATTGTGTGTGTGTGTGTATATACATATTTTTTTTTTCTTTTTTCGGGATACACAGCTGGGAGAGGGCTCTTCAGGTTCATCTAGCACTCATTTTACAGATGAGAAAACAGATCTAAAAAATGACAATCAAGATGTTACACCACCTTGTTAAACAAGCCCACCATCTGCTTTTTTACATAAGGTGTTTGGGAACACAGCAATGCCCATTTATTCATGTTACTAGGGCAGACCTGTAGTCGTTTCAACAGAGACTGTACAGCCTGCAAAGCTGGAAATGTTTACTGTGGTCCTTTACAGGAAAAGTTTGGGGATCTCTGCTCTAGAATTCAGGCCTCTCAATTCTATGACGAATTCACTTCATTTCAACCAAAGTACCTGCTGTGAGCTGGGCTTTACAAATAAAAACAGATATATCCACAAACAAGACAGACCCAGTACCTACACCCTTGGAGTGCAACTAATATTCTTTCTACTATTCCACTAACCTTTTCAGTTAGAAATGAGAAGTAGAAAACTAGAAAGCCATTTATTTAACAAATATTAAGCACCTCCTATATCCCAAGCACTATTCCGGGCTTTGGGAATCCATCAGTAAACAGAACACATAAAAATTTCTATCTTTATAGGATATACATTCCAGTGAGGAGAGGTAGATGTAGACAGCATTTTTAGTTTTTGTCTCTTATATAAAGAACTGCCCTGGGTGGCATAGCTGGTGAGGGCAGACCTGGGATTAAAACCCAGACCTGCCTGACTAAAATGGAAGCTCTTCCTGGACAGGATTTAGCTTCTGTACAGAAGAGCACATTTTTCAATGGATCTCTCTCTTCACTTCAGAATTTTGGTCTTTCAGGAGAGCTGGCCAGCCCACCAGGTGGCAGGCAGGGCCCCATGGAGATGAAGGGATGTAAAAGCTCACCTCTGACCTCCCTCCCAAGCTCCAGCCTCTCACGGACCAGACCCCTAAACACAGAGCTAGGAAGTCAGGTCCTTGGTGGCCACTCCTAAGGGACAGTCCTGTGGCCTGTCAGTGTACCTGATTGTTTAAGTGAACATCTGTCAGGCACAGAATCTGCTAATAGGATGGGAAAAGTTTGCTCACATTTTTCCCTTTGAGACCTCAAGGCAGTGGGTGGAGAGAGGGAACTTTTTAAATTTCCATGTCACAGGTGAGGAAAAGTAAGAGGAAGAAAGAGAAAAACAAAAGAGAGAAGAAGGCTCACGAAAGCCTGTCAGAGCCAAAGAAACAGATGTTAGAGTCTCAGGAAGCATTACCTTTGTTCTGACTTCAGGCAGAGACTCTCCCTCTCTCTGCAGACCACCCTCAAGGAGAATCAGCATAATACGTAGGTACATATAAACATTTTATTCCATGAGAAGTCTCCTGTCAAAAAGACTTTCATACCTGTGTTTTGATTTTAGGATTAAGGTTAATGCTTTATTATACTAGAAACATCTACCCAAACCATTGCTTTCTCCAATGGTTCTGCACAATTGAAGCCACCCAGTACTTTCTGACAAATAACCTAAAATGAACCCATTCTGTGTTACTGTTTGGGCTTTAAAGAATATTTGAAACCCTTTAAAATATTATCTGTACTGTAAGAAAATTACCAGTTTATTATTCCCAGGCTAATATTCAATAGCAAATTTCCCTTAAATCTATTTATAACAATACATTACTATTTCCTGACATCCCAAAGGGCTTCTACAGTGCCAGCAGGTATGATTAGGGATCAATCATTGATACCCTAGCAAATCTTCAGTAGTGACAGTCACATTTGCAGCCTGCTGAGCATTTCAAAGCCTTTACCTCTACCAAAGAAACAGGAGAAAGAATCAACCTCAGGACCAGAATCTACTGAGAGATTCTATAAACTCCAAAGCCAATCCTATGTCCATTCATTCATTCATCCATCCAATATTTGTTGAGTTCCTTGCAGGCTCTGGCCATGGTCTAGGCACTGGTGATAAAACAGTGGGTAGGGCAGCTGAGTCTCTGCCTCCATGGAATTTCTAAATTCTGGAGAAGGAGACGGGTGGAAATAAGCAAGCAAGCGCATGTGTAATGCAGTAGTTACAGAGTATGATTTCAGGCAGTGGTAAGTGCTACGGAGAAAACTAAAGCAGAGTTGGGATCAGGATGGTAGGTGGGTGGGCAATCAGGTGAGGGGAAGGGAAGAGCAAGCCTGGGGGTCTGGGGGGAGCATCCAGGAGGTGGAACCAGCATAGACCGCCCGTGGCAGGACCAGACGTGGAGGCTGAGGACACAGTGAGGAAGGAGGCCACAGCAGACTGGCGAAGGCTTAGAGTGGGCGTGCGGAGCCTTGCAGGCCACAGAGGGGGGTGTGGACTCTTGTTTTGTTCTCAGTGTGGTGGAAGCCATTAGGGTTCTTCAGCGGCAGAGTAAGGTGTGTGTGTGTGTGTGTGTGTGTGTGTGTGTGTGTGTGTGTGTGTGTGTGTGTGTGTAAGCGCTCTCTGGGGACTTCTGAGGATACAGGGCCTGCTGTGGGGACGCGGGCCTAGACCAGGGCTGGAGCTGTGGGCCGGCCTGCCTCGTTCTCAGCTGGGTCCCCAGCCCCTGAACACAGCCCTGAACACAGCAGACACTGGGTGAGGAGTGGTTGAGGGAACGAGTAGGACCCCGGCCTGCGGGCACTCACAACACCCCAGGAGAGGCAGATATGTAGATACGTTAGTGTGACACAAAGTGGGCAGCCTGGGGCTTGAGGAGAAGGGACGGGGCGGGGAGGTGAGGCACATGACACTGTCCCCTGGGGCTGCAGGGGCATGGGGAGGGAGAGCTGCTGATCTGGGAGGGGCAGCACCCGTGGCACCCACGCTGGCAGGAGAGCACTGCTCTGCCCCACCTTTACTCAGGGCTCCGGGCCCTCCCCAGCTTCCTGGGGGCGTGCTCAGAAATTCCTTTCAGTTCCCCTTTCTGCTGGCCATGCTTGAGGCCGGGTGGGCCAACACCCCCCGGGCTACCCCTCCAGAAGTGCTGACTCTGCAGCCCTTTCTCAGAAGCCAGCTGAGGCTGTCCCACACCTGCAGCGACTGCTCCCAGGAGTGGGGCGCCCGGGAGAGGCGGCGAGAAGCTGGCCCTGCACGCACAGCTCCCAGAGGCCCGGCACAGGCTGCGCTGCTCCGGGGACTGGGGCTGCAGATCCCGGTCCCCTGCTGAAGCACACCGCTCTATAGGAAGCCAGGATGCGGTTGGCAGGGGAGAGATAATAAATATAGCCACGATTTACCGAGTGCCAGACTCTGGGCTAAGGGCATTATGTGAATAATCTCTTTTAATCCTCACCCAGCCCTGGGAGTTGGCACCGTGATTATGCCTATTGAACAGATGAGGCTTAGAAAGACTGGAGAACTTGCCCAAGGTCACAAAGCTTGCAAGTGAGACTTGAACCCAATGGTCTGACTGCAGTGCCCAAATTATGACGAGAAATGTCAAAGCAATAGATATTGATAGGCTACCTAAGATGTGCTAAGAGTGGCAACTAGAGAAAAAGCTAAAAAATAAAAAAAACACGCCCCTACACCCAAATGTCGAGCCACAAAGGGAAAGGTGTATATGTCGCTGTAACCGGACCCAGAAGAATCTCAGCATTGCCACAATGTCCAAACCAACTAAGACTAAAAATAGCTGTGACAAAAGGAAAAAGACAATGTGACACACATTACCCTCTCTGCTTTGTATTTATCTAAAAAGTCTACATTTAAGCATGAAATTACCCCCAGATTAAGAAAACTCTCTTTTCTTTCTGTTGCTCTCCCACCCCACCACACCCAGGGCTCCCAGCGATGTTCTACTGGTAAATATGGGGTAAATAACTTGTCCAAATTGTCCTTGTTTTTTTTATTATTTATGAAGTACCTGTGACACATTAACTCAAATCACTACACTACTGTACAAGGTAAACAGGTGGCCTGGGATTGTGGCGTTTGGGCGTGACTCGGTCTGAACACCTTTCAGTGCTAGACAGGGAGAAAGTGGTGGACAGAATTCCCCTTGCTGCACATTTACGCACACTGAAAATGGAATTGCTTTATGCAATTTAAGTACGTGTGACCAGTACAACTCAAGTAACAGCAGCAGTTGGCCTAGCGCCTTCACAAAAGGAAATTCAATGTTGCAGGATCTTAAGGAGATACTAACCCAAACTCTTTTCTTTTCTAGAGAGAAAGTCCCTTGAATGTTACACAGGGATTAAAGCATGCTTACATTTTCATCCCTACTGTCGACTTCCTATTTTTGTAGATTTCAAATCAGACCGAGAAGATCATCTAATGTTGTTAAAGAATCTGGTGTCTGGATGAATGACTCCAAAATGAGACCCAAGAGAGAACGATTGTTTCCCTTTTAGGTTGTCGAGGGATCCTCCGGGCACCCGTACACATAATCCGGTGCGCTTCTGCTAATCACACCTTGCACAAGTGCTCCAGGGGTTTATTTTGCATGCAGGCTCTTTCTTGGTGGGGAGACAGCCTGGAAATGGAGAGGCCGTAATTCATGTTCCAGTGAATCGCATGCAGGAGTCCGTGCAAGGAGAAAGGCATCTTTGGCTGCAATAACAAGGCTTTGTGTTTGTCTTGATTTTACTTTTTTAACCCGTTCTCTAAACCCTGGTAAGCTCCAGGTTCAAAGAAGTTCAGGGATGTTATGTTCAGGGAGTTCTATCCCTCCTTCCTCCCTCCCTCCCTCCCTTCCTTCCTCCCTC
>NW_007731285.1:44811-46629 GCF_000696425.1 Galeopterus variegatus | reverse complement strand
CTCCCTTCCTTCCTTCCTTCCCTCCTTCCCTCCTTCCTTCCCTCCTTCCTTGCTTCTCCAGGCCCTGGAGACTCAGTCCCCGGGACTCCCATATGCAGCGCCACTGCGTTTTCACCAGTGTGTTTTTTCTCAGCTCTTCCTCTAAGTGGCAGAAGGAATACTAAAACTCAGTAAAATTCAGATTTCCTGCTTTTGGTGCAGGACTTTCTCCAGATGCTGAATACTCTACTTCACTCTGGAATTATCTGACCAACAACTTCCACCGCCTGTACCTTCAATCCTCGCACTCGTGTCCACGTTATTATCTAAAGTTTTACCTTCTAGGGAAAAAAAATCCAGCTTTCCAACAAAAAGGCCTAGATCGGTAAGTTCTTTAGGGCTTAGCATTTTGTATCTATATTAAATATATAAAGAGTTTATATCTTAAAGTTTGCACAGAAAGTTAAGGATGGAAAAGAGCTTTGAGGGTCTAATCCAGCCCTGCCTGATAGAAATATGACACAAGCCATATACGTGAATTAAAATGTTCTAAACAGTAAAAAAGTAAAAAGAAACGGGTGAAATTAATTTTTAGCAACGTATTTTATTTAGCCCAGTGTAACCAAATGTTATTATTTGAACATATAATCAATATTTTAAAAATATTAGTGAGACATTTTGCATTCCTTTTTAATGCTAAATCCTTGGAATATGATGTATTTTTTACTATTACAGCACATCTCAATTTGGACTAGGCGCATCTCAGGGGCTCAAGAGCCACATGTGGCCAGTGGCTGCTGAATGGGACAGAGCAGGTCTAGCCAATCACCTAATAGCTGGAAGAATCTCAAGCAGAACTATTGCCTGGCTGCTCCTTTGACATTTTGTTTCCTGAAATCAGACCACTGGCTGTACCTCTCTCTGGATACCCTGTCTAATAGACACTCCGTACAATGAATGAATGTATAATTTCCTTTCATTCCTTTTAAATCATTCCATCTAAAAATATCATTTATATATTAAAGCCTATCAACATTAACATGTTTTTTAACTGAAAAAAATTTTTTAAGGAGTTGAAGAAGGCACAAGTGTCTGTCAGAAATTTCCATGTAACCTTGGTAATGCAGGATTTCACTAAAAACTAATACTGTAAACTTGTCTTACTTCGACTTCATAACGTAAATGTGTCACTAAGTGCCCACAGCCCAAGCCAAGTTGTTCAGGAACGTTCAGTACAGAGGCCCAAACTCCACAAACCCAGCCCATTCCTTGAGGGAGAGGAGGACGGGACCCTCGTGGGAGCCCAAGGGGTCCCTTTCCAGCCCCACCCCCAGCTGTCACTCACACCCCACCTCCAGGGTGCATGACTCCTCCTTTGTCACACCAGCCTCTGAGGCGAGTACAAGTGGGTCCAGCCCAGACAGGCTGGCCTCTGCCCTCTGAGGACCCCAAAGCCACAGGTCCGAGCACCCCAGGAGGAACTGCCCCTCCTCTTTCCAGCTGTGCCTCCTCCCCGCACCCAGGGCCACGTTCTCAGCGCTGAGGCCCTGCTGTTTAAGTCATCACCTCGCAGCCTCCTGCCTTGTTGCTCTGGGCAGAGCTGTGCTGGGGAGGCCTTCCAGGATTTCTTTTCCTGCCTTTTTTTTTTTTTAAATAGAATGACGTCCTGATCCTGCTCTAACAGTTGAGCTGGATGATTGCCCCAATTAACACGTGGTTCCTACCTCGGTTCTGACTCACTCTTTTACACGGTACTTTGAACTCAGTCTTGGTTACCTGCTGCCCCAGTCACCAAAAGCAACCCAAAGCCCTCCCAAGGGGGGACAGTTGCTGCTACCA
>NW_007731285.1:42592-44033 GCF_000696425.1 Galeopterus variegatus | reverse complement strand
AGAGAAGTTAACAAACATGTAAAGATGCAGCAACATAAATGCCAAGTTGGGAGAGATTTTCACGGGCCTCTGCTGAGGATGGTAAACTTTTAGGTCACTCACCCTTTCATTCAGTATTTAGGCGAGAGACAACAGGCAAGATAAATAAGTTAAATATTATAGAATGTTAGATAGAATGAGTGCCAAGGACAGAATAAATCAGAGAAAATGAGTATGAATTTACTAACTAAAAGTAAATTCTCAAAAAGATACCTTTCTTACCATATTAATTATAAAATACATTTTGAACAAACAGAGCCTGCCTGCAAAAATGCTTTTTATTTTGGCAGGTGCATATAGGCAGAGATGTGGCTCGGATAGAATTCTGTAAAGTGGGCCTCAATTTTCTTATCTGTGAAATGGGGGCGGGGAGGGAGCTCATACTGATTAAATGCATTAGTCCCAGCAGACTGGACATGCAAGAATTGTCTATAGGAAAACATTTGTGACAGGAAATGGAGAGGGAACTCGAGGAGGCTGGGAGAACCATAGCCCACGCAACCGTGGTGCAGGCGAGAGGGAGGGATGAAGGTTGGGGAGGGACAGCCCGGCACTGCAGTGTAGTTCCAGCCAAGCTGCTGAAGGGCCCTCAGGCCGAAGTTGCCGGTCTCTGGGGAACAAGCTTGCCTCAGTATCCCTGTTGTGATCCTTGCTGGCTGGGAGCAGCCTATGGGCAGCCTCCCAGAGCTCCATGGTGGATTTCAGAGCATGGCAGCAGGGCAGCTCAGCTACACTCCCTGTGGTAGGAGATGTGGCAGGCCTGTTTTCTTAGGCACCATGGTCCACCCCTTGAGCAGTCAGCCAGGGCTGCATGACAAAGTACCACAGACTGGGTGGCTTCAGCACCAGTCTTCATCTCCTCACAGTTCTGGAGGCTGGAAGTCCAAGATCAAGGTGTGGCAGGGCTGGTTTCTCCTGAGGCCTCTCTCCTGGCTTGCAGATGCCGCCTTCTCCCCATGTTCTCACACGGTCTTTTCTCTGTGTGTCTCTGTGTCCTCATCTCCTCTTCTTATAAGGACACCAGTCAGATTAGGCCCACCTAATGACCTCATCTTAACTTAATTACCTCTTTCAAGACCCTAGGTCCAAATACAGTCACACTCTGAGGTCCTGAGCTTCAAGATATAAACTTTGGGAGGACACGATTCAATCCACAGCTCACCACTTATCTGCCTCTCCCCACAGTCTCAGGCAGCAGCCCCTGCATGATCCTGTGCACCCCTCTTCCCTAGGGGAACTCAGAAGAAAGGTAGTCAGACAAAGCGCAGCCCTGGGGCTGATCTCAGGGCCAAACTTATATTTGTCCTCTCTCTCCTCCACTCTCCAGCCTGAATCCCCCCGCCCTCAGCTCTCACCTCAGCAGGTCCTGGTGACTTACCTGGTAGTGTGACCTAAACCTTGT
>NW_007731285.1:38565-41920 GCF_000696425.1 Galeopterus variegatus | reverse complement strand
CCCTCAGCTCTCACCTCAGCAGGTCCTGGTGACTTACCTGGTAGTGTGACCTAAACCTTGTTCCTGGAGTGCCCCAATACCCTTCTCAGACTGGGGCTGCTGGGAGGGTCTATTCATAGTTGCTATGGGGCAGGGGTCCCAAGAGGCACCCAAGTGGATCCTTGGATTCCACAGGAATTTCTCCTGCCCACTGTGTAAAAGGAGCCCTTTCCTTCTCCTGCTGATCAGAGTCACTAGCCCCTGCCAGGATGGTGACTCTTCTCACCCTCTCATTCCTGGACACAACTCCAAGGTGTCCTGGCAGCAGAGATAACTTATAGTTCAGTGGGAACCTAACCATCATCAAGACCTCCAGTCCTGTAAAGAGCCCACAGGTGCAGAGACAGGAAGCACAAAATCCCCCAGTGAGTAATCAGGGAGGACAGTGAGGCCACTCCTGCTTCCAGCCCTTGGTGCCTGGACCCATGTTTCAAGGTTCAAGGTTTTGCCCACCAGGTCCCTGAACTTCACAGGAGCTGAGCTTTTTAATGACTCTGAAGTTCAGTGACTCTAACAATTAAACTGTGACTGCTCCTGGACCCATGTTTCAAGGTTCCAGGTTTTGCCCACCAGGTACCTGAACTTCGCAGGAGCTGAGCTTTTTAATGACTCTGAAGTTCAGTGACTCTAACAATTAAACTGTGACTGCCACTCAGTTGGTCTGCTCTTCCCTGCTGGAGATCCTTGACTGGAAGCAGCTGGTGGGAAGTGTGACCTCCACGAGGATGCAGCCGTGGATCCCAGAGTGCTGCTGCAGGGAGGACCATCCCATCAGTCACACTCCCTCCCAGTTGGAGACCTGAAATCATGGTTGCCGTGCTCAGAGTCTGTGACTGTGCACTCCTCATTGTTTCTACAGTATTCGACGGTATATGAGAGCATGCTCTGGAGTTAAATGACTTATTGAGTGCACGTTGCTTTTCTGTACTGCAAGCTACTGTACCACACCTTACTTTTCTGAGCATTGGCTTCCTCATCTGTAGTACCTACCTGATCAGGTTAGTGTAAAGATTAAAGGAAATGAGGCATGACTTTTTGTGTTCCCCAAAATTCATATGTTGGAATGCTAACCCTCAACATAGTGGTAGTTGGAGATGGAGCCCTCATGAACAGGATTAGTGCCCTCATAAGAAGCAACATGAGAGCTTTCTCTTGGTCTTTGTTCTCTTGGTCAGGTACGAAGAGAAGACGGCAGTCTACAACCAGGAGGAGGCCCTCACCAGGCATCAGTCTGTCGGCACCTTGGTCTTGAACTTCCCAGCTTCCAGAATGGTGAGAAATGAATGTCTGTTGTTCAAGCCACCCCGACTGTGGTATTCTGTAATAGCAGCCTGAGCTGACTATGACACTTTTTTAAAGTTTAAAAACTGCTGGAATGGGTCAAAATGGTTCTAAAATTTATAATGAAAAATAAATTTTCAGCAATTGTCAAGAAGTTTTTGAAAAACAGTATGTGATAGGATCTTAGCCTGTTGTATATTAAAACTTACCATAAATTTGTTGCAATCAAAACAATATGGCTCTCACATAGTAAAAATAAATGGATTAATGGAACAAAATAGATAACCTACAAATGAACCCAAGTCTATGCAAGAATTTAATACAGAAAAGATTCCATTTCAATTCGGTGGGGAAAGAATTAAACAACTCAATGAATAGGGATAACTGAAAGGGAGATTAGAATCCTACTATATTCCACATATTCCTAAAAAAGATTAAGACTGTAGGCAGTAGGGCTGGGACTAAGGTGAGGGGAGGAGGCAGGCCTCAGGGCAGCACGTCAGGAGGGGCTCATTTTCAGGGTCGTGCCTGAGATGCTCACTTGTCCCATCCTAGTCCCAGCCCTGGTAGGTTAAAGTACCTGTCAAAGGATTTCACTGTTGCTGGTCTAGGAGGTGCTTGGGAACAGCCTACATGTCCATCAGTAGGGAAATGTGTGAGTAAATTATGGTGAACTCATACCATGGACCACCCAGGCTATTAAGAGGGATGAAGTGGACATGGAAATATGTCCACAACACATTGCTAAGTGAAGAGGTGAGGTCGCAGACCCATGTCCAGCGTGACTAAGCTGCGCACACATATGTCTGCTTACAGGGTTCTTGAAAACGTGGCTCCTTTTATGAGGAGAGAGAGATGGTTTTCTTCATTCTGTAACTTTGTCAGGTGTAGGCTGTTGAGTTACTTGTTCTTTTTTGCTTTTGATTGACTGGAATGTTTCAGGTGGCAAATCCCTCTGAAAGAAGCGACACAGGACATGCTGGCTATGGTCAGACAGTTGTGCGGCAAGGCTGGTGTGGGTGAGGGTGAGGTTGGGGAGCTAAATGATGCTGTGTGACAGGATGGGAAGACTGCGAGCGAGGGCCCAGAATGAGTGTCACATGGAGAGGGGACACCAGCGCCGGGAAGGAGGCCACAGCCCTGAAGAGGAAAACTGGCCAGTGAGGAAGTCCCCATGTCTGCAATGGCTGAGAACCTTTAAAGAACTTAGCACTTCACTTTAGGTTATTTCCTGCACTGTACAGGGATGCCTCTCCCAGCCGTCCCACCATCAGCCCCAAATCATCCATTAAAGCCTATCATATGCAGCTATTTTGAGGAGCAGAAAAAAAAGAGGACTCTGTTGACTTACTGTAAAGTACAGAGAAGGGAACAGACACAAGAAGTGAGATGCGAGGTTAAGGACTAAGCAGATTTATTTTTTAATGCAGCAAGAAGTAACCAGAGTACTAAAGTAAATAACTAAATAAAATAAATAATAATACAATGATTATATATTATTTATATCTATAATTCATATTATATAATATAATTTTTTATAATTTTATAAATATAATTATATTATATATAATAAATAAAAATAAAATAAGCAACTAAAATAAAAAAGACAATAACAAGTGCTGACGATGATGTGGGAAAATTGGAACCCCCGTACACGGCAGGTGGGAATGTAAAATGGTATCAACACTTTAGAAATCAGCCTGGCTGTTCCTCAAAAGATTAAACTATATGACCCAGCAATTCCTAGGTATATCCAAAATAAATGAAAATGTATGTCCACACAAAAACTTCTACATAAATGTTCAGACTGGCTTTATGCATGATAGCCAAAAAGTGAAAACAACCCAAATGTCTATCAATGGATGAATGGATAAATAAAATGTGCTGTATTCATAGAACAGACTATTATTTGACAAAAAAAAAAAAAGTAATGATATGCTGATACATGTCATAACATGAATGAACCTTGAAAACATTAAGTGAGAGAAACCAGCCACAGAAGACAACATATTGTACAATTCCATTTATATGAAAT
>NW_007731285.1:23532-37689 GCF_000696425.1 Galeopterus variegatus | reverse complement strand
ATTAAGTGAGAGAAACCAGCCACAGAAGACAACATATTGTACAATTCCATTTATATGAAATGTCCAGAACAGACAAATCTATAGAGACAGAAAATAATTAATGGTGGCTGGGCTGTGGGGAGCAGGGAATGGGGGTGACTCCTAATCGGTATGGGATTTCTTTTCATTTCTTTTTTAAGGCTATTTTTTAGAGCAGTTTTAGGTTCACTGCAAAATTGAGAGAAAGGCACAGGGAGTTCCCACACACCCGCCGCCCCACACGGACACAGCCTCTGGCACTGTCAACATCCCCAACAAGGGTGGCGCATTTGCTACCATCGATGGACCTACATGGACATCATAATCATCCAATGTCCATAGTTTACATTAGGGTTCACGCCTGGTGCTGTACATTATGTGGGTTTTGACAAATGTGTAATTTTAAAATCCACCATTATAGCATCACACAGAGTAATTTTACTGCCTTAAGAATCACCCCTCCCTCCCCCAACCCTTGTATCCTCTGGTCTTTTTACTGTCTTCATAGTTTTCCAGAATGTCATGTAGTTGGAATTTCTTTTTAGGGTGAAGAAAATGCTCTAAAATTGATTGTGGGGATAGCTACAACTCTGTGAATATGCTAATAACCCATTGAATTATGCACTTTAAGTTGGCGGATTGTATGGTATGTAAATTATATCTCAGTGAAGCTATCAGTAAAAAAGTAACTGGAAGAGATGTAAGCCCCACCCCAGTGTCCTCAGTGAATGGCACAGCCGTGCACCCAGGGACAGGTTCCCACCAACCGAGGAGCCAAGCTTAAGTTATTAGCATGTAAATATTACAGTGTAGTGAAACCTGTTGGCTGGGGAAGCTTGGTCACCAGACTGCTGACATCAGGGACACGCATGCTGTGTCCGGCCCAGGGCCTGGCATGCAGTAAGGACTCAGTGAATAATGACTCTTGTTAAACTCTTATTGTTACCTTATCCCATGTCCACCTGAATCATGCTCAATCTTTCTAGTTCCCTTTGCCCATCACACACGCGTGCAGAGGCCCGCACTGTGGAAATCTGTGAATAGGCTTTTAGCTCTATTTATGAGATTAAAAAAAAAAAATTGTGTCCTATCAAAGGAGTTTAGAAACCATCAGGAAACACCTCATTTGATAAGGATAGGGGGTGGGCAGGGCACCCTCTCTTTCCCCAGCAGAAACCACATAGCCCTAAAGTAGGGTTTCTCAACCTCTCACTATTGACATTTGGGGCTGGATGATTCTTTGTTATGGGAGGCTGTCCTGTGCGTTGTAGGATGTTTGGTGACTTCCCTAATCTCTACCCGCTAGATGCCAGTAGAACCCTCCCCCAAGTTGTGATACTAAAAATGTCTCCAGACATTACCAAATGCCCCTGAGAAGCAAAGTGTCTCTCTCTCTCTCTCTCTCTCTCTCTCTCTCTCTCTCTCACACACACACACACACACACACACACTCACCTGTCAAGAACCACGGCCCTAGAGGAAGATATATGTGATGTTGAACTTTCTTTTACTTCTTTAAGATCAGAAGGAAGCAGAAGGTACTCAGACAGGTCCCAGGCTTAACAGGGACCCCTCTCTGTTTGCCCCCATCTGCCAAGAACCCCACCACATCCTGGTCCTAGGCCCCATTCTTCGTGTCCTCCTCTGAGCTACCCCTTATATCTGCCCCACCCTCAGATCCCCCAGGCAAGCCTCAGCCTCTAGCTCTGCTACTCAGAACTGCTGTCATCCATCCCAATCTTTAGACACCTGAGACCTGAACAAAGGTTTGGGTACATATGTGCTTGGGAAGCAGAGGAGACATGATGAATGATAGGAGCCCAGCAGGTGGCAATATTTGAGCAGAGCCCAAGGAAAGGGAGAGAAGAGGGAACTGCGATTTATTGAGCACCTATTTCCTGCATCAGGAAATATGTTAGTGGCTTCTTAGAGATTATTTCATTGAATTTTCACAATAAGTTTGCAAAATAGGCATTTCCCCCTTTTCACAAATGAAGAAATGGAGATTAGTCCAAGGAATTTTTGTGGTCCTTTACTAGCTCAAAGCGATCTGAAAATATGACTGCCAAAAATGCATCTCACCCTGACGTGTACACAGCTCCTCCCATCAGGAGACGGGGTCTGTTTCTCCTCCTATTGAATCTAGGCTAGCCTTGAGACAAGCTCTGACCACACAGTGCAGCAGAAGCCACACTCTGGGACTTTGGAGTCTCAGCCTTAAATGGACCGGCAGCTTCTGCTTTCTACCTCTTGGAGCCCTGAGGCTGCCATTGCTGTGAGGAAGCTCAAGCTACCCACACAGAGAGGCCACGTGGAGGAAAACCAAGACTCTATGGTCAACAGTTGCATCCCAGCCACCAGCTAAATGCAGTGACATAGTGAGCCCAAGGAAGACCAACAGAAAAATCAATCAAACCACAGAATCATGAGAAATAATTCATTTTTCTTTGTTTTAAGCCACTAAGTTTTGGGGTAGTCTGTTATGCAGCAACAGACAACTGATACAGGAGATAAATGACTTACTCAAGTTATACAGCTACGAAGCATAGAGGAACCAAAATTTAAACACAGCTTTTCTGTGCCAAAGCTTCTGCTCTCCCATGAAAGTATGCTAATTCATCCTCTGAAATGTGGGACTGTCCCCCTGGGTAGAGATGAAATAGTGTGTGAGCATTAACTGAACAGAAAAGATATCAAGGAAAATCATTAACAGTGGACCTCCTAATAAAAAAGTAAGGAAAAGAACAACTAAAGATAAGGTTTGACTATAAACAATTAAACTCATTATCTTCATTTATGTGAANGAACAACTAAAGATAAGGTTTGACTATAAACAATTAAACTCATTATCTTCATTTATGTGAAGTGTTTACATTTATGCTTATCAACATGCAGCATATATTGTTTTTTTATTTTTATTTTTTATTCGTTTTTTTATTGCAGCATAATTGACTATACACATTTGTGGGGTACAGAGTTGAATATCAGTACCTGCGTACAATGTGTGGCGATCAAATCAGGACAATCCGTATATTCATCACTACACAATGTAACCATTTTTTGTGGTCCTTTACAAATTTCTTATTGTTTAGATACAACTAATTGTGACATAGTAGTAAACTCTAAATGCGTGCATGTCCGTTGCCAAGTTATCTGCCTCTATCTATTAGAAGGAGGAAGAAAGCATGGTTAATCATACGTCCGTGAGCCTCAATGTTTTTAGCATCTGACAGCGAGGTCAGGATGCTCATTTCCTATGTCTCCAATCATTATCCCTTCAGCAGGGGGTAGGCAGCCTCTTTCATTATCAGCCTGTTGGGCCCTCTTCACAGCAGGCCTCCAAGGAACATTCAAGCTTCCTTCATTCAAGATCAGAGTTAGGCAGTAAGGAGCCCTGCCTGATACAGTCCCTGACATAGACTTTGAACAAGTTGAGGGTGAAGAACAACTAAAGATAAGGTTTGACTATAAACAATTAAACTCATTATCTTCATTTATGTGAAATGTTTACATTTATGCTTATCAACATGCAGCATATATTGTTTTTTTATTTTTATTTTTTATTCGTTTTTTATTGCAGCATAATTGACTATACACATTTGTGGGGTACAGAGTTGAATATCAGTACCTGTGTACAGTGTGTGGCGATCAAATCAGGACAATCCGTATATTCATCACTACACAATGTAACCATCTTTTGTGGTCCTTTACAAATTTCTTATTGTTTAGATACAACTAATTGTGACATAGTAGTAAACTCTAAATGCGTGCATGTCCGTTGCCAAGTTATCTGCCTCTATCTATTAGAAGGAGGAAGAAAGCATGGTTAATCATACGTCCGTGAGCCTCAATGTTTTTAGCATCTGACAGCGAGGTCAGAATGCTCATTTCCTATGTCTCCAATCATTATCCCTTCAGCAGGGGGTAGGCAGCCTCTTTCATTATCAGCCTGTTGGGCCCTCTTCACAGCATGTTCCAAGGAACATTCAAGCTTCCTTCATTCAAGATCAGAGTTAGGCAGTAAGGAGCCCTGCCTGATATAGTCCCTGACATAGACTTTGAACAAGTTGAGGTTGTAGGAAGAGGTCAGACTATCTCACTACATCATCAAACTTTTGTGAATAAGGTCCTTTAATCCCATCAGTGATGTGATGATAAATGGTAAATAGTCATAACTGGATCTCTTGGAGGAAAAATAGAAAGCCCTAATGTGTATGTTGTGTACATGGCATTTCCCAGTTTCTGAGGTGTAAATATTCCCACCATGGCCAATTTCAAGCTACCAAAGTGACATTTACCAATGTGTAACATTCGTGAAAACTTATCAGCTCTCACCTGCATGACAGCCCCAGCTCACCACTGACAGCCCACACCCCACCCCCACATGCACAATATTGCATCCATTAGGATCATATGCAGCTGCAAATGACAGAAAACCCCATAAGGCAGTGGCTTAGCAGAGAAATTTATTTCTCCCTTAAGTAAAAGAAGTCCAGAGATAGGTAATCCAGACTACTAAGGCAGTCCCACACGATGATCACGAACTCCGCTTCCTCCTGGCTAGGAAGCAGCCCTCATTTCCATGGTTCCAGATGGTTGCATTCCATCCAACTTTGGGTAAGCAGAGTGGAGAAAGTTGAGGAACTGCATGCTTCTCTTTCCTAAGGGCGTCTTAGAAATCTCACCAAATATTTTGTTTGGTCCAAACATAGTCCAAAACATAGTTACTTGGTTACATGTAGCTGCAAGGAATCCTGGAAATGTTATTTCCTTGGTCATGTGCCCAGGTGAAAAGTCAGCATTCTGTGACTATGAAGAAAGGAAAGGCAGGAATCCAGCTGTCGCTGCCACAGCCACCACTCACGGCCATGGCTGGGCCTTACATCAGCTCCTCGTGCATGCTATTTAATGTTTTTATCACATTCTCAGAGTGCAGTGGCACCTGAGAAAACTCCGAGTGAATACAGGTGAGCATCATTAAACATTTTTGAGGGTAATGTATTTACTTTAATGTGCAAGAAAAAAAGAACACATCAAACATGTAGTTTCACAGATTTTTGCTTAGGACTAGGTTAAGGCAGATAATACTAGTTCAAGTTTAAAAGTTACTAAATTCCAGAAAAATGTGAAGAAAATAGTATAAATGATATCATGATATGGCAAAAATTATAGAGGTAATGCCAGATGGCTGAGGTTTGGGAAACACTAAGATTTGGTGTAATTACCCTGTTTTCCCAGATGAGGAAACTGAGGCTCAGGGAGGTAATACAGCTTACCCAAGTTCGCACATAATTATGCTGGCTGGTTTGAAAACATTGTTCTTGAACAATGACTAATGTCTCTAATAACTGTAATGGACATTCCAGCACTTTTGGCAAAATCCTTTTTTTAAGAGAAATACAATTTTTTACATATAATCTTTTTTCTATAAATATAAACATGATATTATAATTTATATGAATATAATTAAAGGCCTAACTTCATAACTAATACTTCTTGGAGGGCTGTCTGGATAGGCTCCAGGGAACCCAATTATCTAAAGATAATACCTAACAATAGCTACCAGTTCACACGAGGGCCTTTGATGTTCTTCAGGGCTGGGTTTCACAACAAACAATGGTGATATTTATTAAGCATTTCCTAAAAATTAGAACAAGTTCTGGGAAATGGAGGGCAAAGCGGGGGAACTCAGTCCATTAGTAAAACAGGCAATGGACAATATAATAAATATTATTGTAGTGTGAATAAGGAATTCTCACGTTACTTTATTTGGAAGTAAAGACTTATGAACTTAGTGTGCACATTTGTGCCAAAATATATGCAAATGTGTTTTCTAAGCCAAGACTCCTGGAGAAAAATATATATATATGTAGATGAATATTCTCTTTTTTTTTTTTAACAAGACTGTAATCCTGTTGTGTGAGAGTACTTCAAAAAATTTGTGGAAAAATAGAATTAAAAGATAATAGGAGTTTTCCCATGAACTTTTTGAAGTTCCCTTGTGTGTCACGGTTTTCCCATCTGGGGCCTCCCCAGCACGTCCTTCAGAGAGAGCTAAAGACAATTTAAACACCAGCAAACTGTGGCCTCTGAAGTCCGTGGCAGGGTCTGAGGGACCGAGAGATCACACGCTGTTGGAGGTCTCAGAAACGCGGGACAGGCTCGCAGGCAGATGACAACAAAGCAAGGTCACAGAATCAGCCTTGTCCGTGGAGCTCGTTCAAAGCAGATGGATGCCTCTGTCTGTCCAGGGTTGTTTGTGTGTCATTCTGCTGGAGGAGGGAGGGGACAGATAAGCGTTCAAGGCCCCTTGGCCTCTAAGGGTGGCTGAAGCTTCCAGATCGATGTGTTTTTCACTGGCGGGGGAACAACCCTAGGATTGGTGTATACCAGGGCACCCCAGGGGGGTAGAGGGAGGGGACCCGGTGCCGGAGTGGGGGGTGGACTGGGCGGGGTTAAGGTTGGGACAGAAGTAGAGGGGAGTGTTTCTGTTTCTAGTTAACACTTAGTGTCTACTATATCATTATAGAAAAAATGCAAACTTAAAACAGCCTAAACTAATTATGAGTGGGAATACGTAAAATGAGATGACGCTGCTTAGTGCCCTCTGCATGTCTACATGTGACATGTTATAAATAAAGTCCAAACCAAACCATAAAACTTGAAGAAGACACGGGGAGGAGAAAAGCTGTTGTTCATCTTAAAAACCCACCCTGTGCACATGCAAAACACATGAGCTGAGGGAGCCCCGACTCAGAATCATCTCTTCATAATGTAAATCTACAAATGGTTTCCAGATGGAATCTGAAATACATAGCTTATTATACCAGGGAGCAGGCCCACTTTTCACCACATTCAATTGAACCACCGATCCAAGAGTCTATGCATGGACAAATTTGGCTTTTGCAGTTTGTCTGGAACATCTCTGGACCTGCCACTGTGGTTCCTGGGCTCTCTCCTGGGTTAGCTGCTGAGATTCCATTGACCAACATGGGATCAGGCAGCGTTTCGGGCTCAGGACAGCTCCTAATCTCTCCCAGTCTCGTGGTAGCATCCCTGCTGTTCACCTTCCACATTTTATTTCCCCAGGCTGGCCAAGTGGCATGGGACGTTACATCAAAACCTCAAGATGATATCTCCCAAGTGCTAGGTTTCCTCCCTTCCTCTCCAACCCTGAAACTGCAGAAAACTCTATGTGGTGGTAACCTAGACTGCTAAGTAGAGCTGAAAACTTAAGAGAGGTTGAGAGTTGGAAAGTATGTAAGTTAGGATTAGATTTGGCTGCAAGCGACAGAAGGTACAGCATGACAGTGGCTTAAACAATTTAAGAGGGGCTGGCTGGTTAGCTCAGTTGGTTAGAGCAAGGTGTTACAACACCAAGGTCAAGGGTTCAGATACCAGAACAAGCCGGCCACCAAAAAAATAAATAAATAAAAATAATATAGGAAGTTATATTATTTAAAACCATTATTATAGTATGTAAAATCACACTGAAGAAGACAGTCTGCAGCTCATCAGGAGGCTTCACAAAGTTACCAAGAACTCTGGATCTTTCTGTGTTACTGCTTCAACATATTATTTTATTTTATTTTATTTTTAATTTTTATTGAATCAAAATTGATTATACAAATTTTGGGGGTTCAATATTGAGATATGTTGATCAAATCAATATTACTAACATATATATTGTTACAAATCATAATTATCTTTATGCCCCTTGTCCAATCTCTCCTCATCCCCCCTCTCCCTCCCCCCTCCCACCTCTAATTACCCAAGATTTCTTCTCTGCTTCTGAAAGAATAATGATTACTCCATTGATTTGTTGCCTAGATGATCTGTCCAATGCTGAGAAGTGTGGTCAGGTCCCCCAATATTATCACAGAGCAGATGCTTCTTCTGTCACTCTGAAACGGGCTTTGTGGAGAGAGACATCCTCTTCTTTTCTTTATCTCTGCTGGTGACTCTCCTTGTGTCAATGCACTCCAGTGGCTGGCAGACCATCTGCGTGGTGGTTGGGGCATCTAGCCGCTTTTGCGACTGCCATGGTTATTGTGGTGGCTGTGGTGGGCCACACACATGGAGGAGATGTTTTTGGCATGCTCCTTTGTGGTGGCAGTGTGCCTGGTTGTGAGGAGTGTCCAGTCCGTGGCTCCATACCTCAGGACCCTGGGTGGGCCCCAAGATGCTGGCACGGTGTGCCTGGTTGTAGGAGTGGGGTCTGGTCCTCAGCTCTATACCTCAGGGAAGGAAGGAAGGAAGGAAGGAAGGAAGGAAGGAAGGAAGGAAGGAAGGAAGGAAAAATCAATGCACTTGCTCCTATAGGAGCAAATCGAGGGAAACATCTACAAGAATTATCTAATGCTAAAAAAAGAGTTTTTTCCCCATTTTTTAAAAATTTAAGATATTCTTTGCAGCTATTCTTAAAACTCATCCCTAGGAGATGTCATTAACTGCAAAGAAAAGCACATTCAAACATCTAATGCCTTACAGTCTATAGGTGCTGGTACAGTTTATAGTGACAGAGAACAAAGTCCTGTGTCTTACTCTGACAGTGAAAGTCTACACTTTCACTGTAACCGAAATGTTTTTTCATAACTTCTAAAATTGTCAAGATATGTTAGCCAAAGATTAAAGTTTCACATCATGTCTTTCAGATTTGAAATATGTTATTTAATAAGATAGTTATCAAATTATATTATTAAAATCTTATTCCAATTAGAGTCACCCTTTACCTCATTTTATCCTCCATTATTTTTAAACTTCTATTAAAAAAAAAGACATGCTAATTTGTTGTCTGCTCAACCAATTTTTCAATATGAATTTATTCTTCTTCCATAAAATGCTAGGGAAGGTTTGATAGTAATTCATCTCATTAATCTCATGCATTTTAATAAAAATAATTTACTGTTTTATGTTTAATGATTATTCATCAAACTTTATAATATTTGGCAGTAGTTTGGTTACCAAAATATCTGCATTTCCTCACACACCCTTGTGTTCATGCCCTTTGCAATGCAACTGTGAGGCTCCTCTCAAGACTAGGAGGGGTGTCTTTTAAAATTTTTTTTAAATTTTTAATTCAATTTTTCCACAAATTTTTTCAAGTACCCTCATATAGTATTGCAATGAACTCACATAGATTTGATAGAAATAAAAATGAGATCAACAGAAGACTTTCAAGCATAAAAATACATTACAGTAGGATAAAAATCTTTGGAGAAATGCAATAGAAATGCGAATTCAATGGGGGAAAAAGGAAGATGAAAAATTTCTGAATTTTAACAAGAACTTTTCCTGTAATTTAAAATATAATGGGTATCAAATCACTATAGCATTTAAATTACATTTGGCCCATATTTTAAAGTAATGTAACATTTTTACTTTAAAATGTCCACATATATGCCAAAACCTACATCTTTTGAAACTATTTAAAATTACAATAAAAAATTTTGGATGTTGGTTTTTAAATGTCGGAGAGGAATTTTTCAAGATTCCTTTAGGAGGTATGCATGATAAAATTCTTGAAAAACCACAATTCTAGAAAACGAGTACGTTTAAATAGGTGAGAGGTATTAAATCTATTGTGTGTTCATCTGTGTGTGTGTGTGAATATAAGCTAATATATATTCTTATGAATGTATGCATATAGATCTATGTTGGTGCATAATTTTCTTCAGAGCCATATATTTATATTTAAACATATAATTTCTTTGTGGACAGTCAGCCACACTTTTTTGTTTTCTGAAAGAGAGATGAAATGACTCCTGGCCCAGGAAACTGGAAAAAAAGAGAAAACATAGGACCCCAGCCAAGAAGCAGAACAAGATTATAGAAAGAAAAGAGGGTGTTCCTTTGGAAGAGCCTGGAATGCATATGAGAGAGTTCTCGGATAGTCAATCCGGAATGTCAGTCAACCAGTGTTAACTTGTGCCTGCCACGTGTCAAGCGCCCTTCTACTTACTGAAGATATGGTGGTAAACAGACTTGAAAAAGTCCCTACTTTTAAGGACCTTATATTCCAGTGGGTAACCAGAACTTAAAAACACTGAGATGCATAATTCTGGAAGCCCATCCAGAGGAAGACTAGATCAGACTTTGGGGGGACTTTGTTCTCTGGAGACTTGCTATCACATGCCTCTGAAAGCTCTGCACATGCCCTTCTGTCTGCTGAAAGTGTTCTTCCCTTCTCTTATGAAATCTCATTTTATTTAATGGAGTAAGTAATACATCTACATGGTTCAAACATCAAAATTTTATAGAGCGATTGAGAAGACTTGCTCACACTCTGACCTGATGCACTCCTTTCCTACTCCCCACCTCTACTCCCTATTGCGAGTTTTTATTAGTTTCTTATTTATTTTTCCAGTCTTTCTGCAAATACAAGTAAGTATGGATATATATTGTCTCCCTCCTGTCTTCTTACACAAAATGTAGCCAACTATATATACTCACTCCTCCTTGTTTTTTTTCACTTAACAGTATATTCTTTAAAGCTTGCCCTGTCTGTGCACAGAGAGCAACCCCCTTCTTCTTTCCTGCTGTGTAGTACTCCACAGTGGGGACGCCCATAAATTTTCCAGTCCTCTGCAGATGGACACCTGGGGTGCTTCTAGGCTTCCGCTACTGCAAGTGATGCTGCCATGAATAATTGTGCACGTACATCCTTCCATACATGTGCGGACGCCTCTGGGGGATAAGTTCCCAGAAGTGCTACCCCACCTTTCATTCCTGGCAAACTCTTACTCATCCTCTGACACCCACAGTCCAGAGAGGCAGACATAAGAAAAGGCATGTCCAAAGAGGTACAGGAAATATGACTTCCTTCTTTATTTAACTGTGAGCATCTTAAGGGTGTGAACCTCTCCTTATTTGCCTCTATATGCCCATGAATAAGTACATAAGTGAATGAATAAACGGTATTCGAACCAGGGTTTCTTAAGAAACTTCAGAAGACACCCCCTAAGCAGTGAAGAAGTTCACTCTTTCTCTAGGTCCAGATTCCTGCTTATTGCTATGCCATCTGTATTTCTACACAATCTAAAAACCAATAACCAGAGCAGTGAAGGTATTCAGAACACACAGAAAATCCCAACCACCTATTCTTCTCGATATAATTTATTCCTCAACCCCATACCCTAAAGCAGATTGTCTTAACAATAAATCTTGAGTATGTATGCAATACGTATGCATAAACTGCACTTGGACTATTCTTATACTGTTTCTTTTTGTCTTCTGGGACATTAATGGAAGTTATCGAATAAGCAAGGAAATAAGAGAAAACACCTTTAGTAAACCTCCGTAGTCGCCTCAGTGCATGGAGAGGCAGAGTTTGAGCAAACAAAAGTATGCACTGTCTCTATATGACAATAGCCAGCATATATCGAATGTTTACTGTGTGCTCTAGGCCTTCAAATAAATGTATTCTCTCTTTTAGTCTTCTCCAAAAAAAATTGCTCAGTTGTTACTCTTATTATTCCCAGTTCATCAGTTTGGAAACTGAGACCCAAGAGAGGTTAGCAAACAGGTCAAAGGACACACAGCTAGCTGGCTGTGGAGCTGAGATCTGAAGCCAGGCAATCCAACATGAGAGTCCATGCTCTTCGTTTTGATGGTGTTCCTTCTTGTGTTTGTGTGTTTACTTTCCGTGTTATATTAGTCAGGAATGGGTTCATCTCTAAGTTTTAGAAAACCCAAAATAACTGATTTGTCAAAAGTATAAGTTTATCTCTCTTACATAAATAAAGAATAAAGGTAAGCAGTCTAGGGTTGCAACAGTAGCCATGTTCATCAGGAACCCAGGCTTCTTATCAACACAGAGCTTCTACCTCCTGGCCCAAAAGAGCTACTGAGCTCCAGCCACCACAACCACATTCCAGCCTACAGCAAGGAGGAAGGAGAAATAAGGGCACATCCCCTCTCTTTACCACTACCTCCCAGAAGTTGAACACAATATGTCTACTTTTAGTCCATAGGCTACTATTTTACCCCTTGGCCACATCTGGAGGAAGGAGAAATAAGGGCACATCCCCTCTCTTTACCACTACCTCCCAGAAGTTGAACACGATATGTCTACTTTTAGTCCATAGGCCACTATTTTACCCCTTGGCCACATCCAGTTCCAGGGGAGTCTGAGGAAAGTAGCCCTTGTTCTGGGAAGGCGTGCTAAAAACATGGGTTATTATTACTAAGAAAGAAGTAAAAAATGGAGATTAAGGAATAACTAGCAGATTCTACCATGTGCAGTAATCGAGAAGCATAAATGTATGGAGTCCCACTGTGGAAAGGGGTTTTAAAACAAAACAGTAAACACGCTTATTTGATGCTTAAGTCACTTCTACAGCATCCCTGCCCATTGATTGTCCTTCCCCACCGCCCCAAAGAGGCCCGAGGCAATCCATTGAGGTTTAGGCCATGCTTCCACCAGTTGAGCTGACATCCTTCTGGCCCTGTTTCAATGCCTTCAGAACAACCCTCACATCTAAGCCCTCACCAGATATTTGAAGAGAGCTATCAGGTCCCCACCCCACTGCTCCCAGATATTCCTCTTCCGTCACTCTCTCAGTGTGCTCCCGGCACTCTTTTGGTGTGTTTCCTGGAATTCTGGTTCTGGGAGTGTCTTCCACAATCAGAGGAGGATTACAACTCTCGGATAAAAGTCCTCTCTTAATATGCTCCTAGAATGGCTTCTCAGAGTGCTTTAGGATTTTTGACAATTGCTTTACTCTTTTAACTAACATAGTGTTTGCCGCCTACTAAAGCTACTAATTCCCCAATTCCATTTTTGCATTGATTTTTGGGCTTTGATACAGGCTTACGCTTCTCCCTATTTTTCCTTCTCCTGTTGATAGGGCCTCTTGGCTCAAACCTGTAAAGATAGTTGTAAATCCTGAGTCTATCCAACAACAAATCCTCTCCCCCTCCCACCCCCATCAGCAATTTTGGTAATAACTCTCTACAGCTTCATCTACGTTGCTGAGCAGTGCACTGCACAGGGCAGGGCCAAGGACGATGCTGTATGATACACCCCTGACATCTCCCTCAGGGAGACATTGATCCATTAAGCAGCCCTCTCTGTGGCAACAAGGAAAACTGGTTTGGATATGTGTTGCTACCATGGCGACATCCAAGCAGGCAACCAGGAGCCCCAGGGACTTGGCTGTTGGCAGCATCTTCTATCAGAACTCTCCTTCAACAGTGAGAATACTCCCAGAGCCCTCAGGAGCCAGGACCTGGCCGTTGGGAGATTCATTTGTGCATTCATTCATACAATCATTCATTCATTCATTCATTCATCATTCATTTGTAAAGTATATATTGAGTGGTGCTGATAATACCAAGTTCAAGGGTTCAGATCCCTGTACTGGTTAGCCATCAAAATGTACATAGAGAAAGACAGAGAAAGAGAGAGAGATCTTATATGAGCCGGATGTGCTGTGCCATAAGAATAAAAGTCAATAAGACACAGTGCCTGCCCTCGAGGAGCTTATGTGTCTACTGGAGCCTACATCACAGTCAATATGACTCTGTTTAAACCCAGGCCAGGTCATGTCACTCCTTTGCTCAGTCCTCTGCAATGGTTCCCATGCCCATCAGAGTAAAGGCCAAGGTCCTTCCCACATCCCTACATGATGTGGCTTCCCTCCAGCTCTCCTTTTCCACCCGTCTTCTGCCTTCCTCCTTCTCTCCCTTCCAGCCACACTGGCCTCGTTTTCAAACACACCAGCTGGGTGTGCTGCTGCCTTCAGATCTTTGCATTCACCTTCCCTCTGTCTAGATGCTCTTCCCAAATCCCTACATGGCTCACGCCCTCCCTTCTTTCAAACCTTCACTCAAGAGACAGATTCTCAGTGAGGCCTTCCCTGGCCACCACGTCTGAAATGTCAACACCCCCAGCATTTCATATCCTCTTCCTATTTTTTTCTCCTTAGGACATCCTCCTCTCTAATATTCTCTATCCTACTTTATAACCTTGTTTAATTCTATCCCCCCACTAGCATATAAGCCTCTGAGCACAGCAGGGAGCTTTTGATTTGTTTTGTTAATGTTTTATATTCAGAGCACTTAGATTAACAACCAATAATGAAGGAAGGAAGGAAGGAAGGAAGGAAGGAAGGAAGGAAGGAAGGAAGGAAGGCTGCT
>NW_007731285.1:19518-22532 GCF_000696425.1 Galeopterus variegatus | reverse complement strand
AGGGAGGGAGGGAGGGAGGGAGGGAGGGAGGAAAGAAGGAAGGAAAAGTAATTTCAATATAAGCTCATATATCCTATAATGGAAGAATCCTGAGTGCGAGGGAAACACATAGAAAAGGCTCCTAATGCAGTCGTGGGAACTCAGGCAGCGTTCCTGAGAACTATAGACTGAGCCAGAGTAGGCCAGGGAAGGGGCAGAGGAAACTGCACATACAAACACCTTAGACATAGAGAGAGACGTAGGTGCCTTGGGAGCCTGAGGTATCTGTCAGCTGCACGTAGTTGAACGTGGCACAGGGGCAAAAGGAGAGTTGGAGCCAGGCTGAAGAACCTTGCAAACCATGAGCAAGGTTTGAATCCGTCCTGATATCACGAGGAGCCATTTAGGTGAGCAGCAAAGTACCAAACAGATTTTTACTCTAAAAAGGCCAGAGTATGGAAAAAGGATCAGAGGAAGAGTTTAATGGAGGCATTAGGGCAGGGGTTGGCAAACATTTCTATAAAGGGCCAGATAGTAAATATCTGGGGCACTGGTTTTGCTCTCACAGTTTGGCATTGCACGCTGGTAGCTCTACAATCCTGAAGTCTCCATGGTGGTCCGTCTCCCACAGCTCCACTAGGCATGGCCCTGGTGGGGGCTCTCTGCTGCAATTTTGACCCCACTTTGATTCCACTCAGCATTGCTCTAGTGAACACTCTGTGTGGTGACTCCACCCCTGTGACAAATCTCTTTCTGAGCCCCCAAGGTTTTCCATACATCCTTTGAAATCTGGGTGGCCAAGCTCTACCATTCTGGGAGCCTGAACACTTAAAACCACATGGATGCCACCAAGGTTTCCAGCTTATATCTTCCACAGCTTCAGGTCCAGCCGCACCTGGGGCCAATTTAGACATGGCTGTAGCAACCAGAGAAGTCGAGGTGTGGGAAGCAGCAGCCAGAGGTGGCCCTGGACAGTGAGCCCATGGAGAGCACCCCCAGCTTATGCCCTGAAAACACTATGTCTCCCTAGGCCTTTGATGGGCTGCAAAGCCTCAAAGATCTGTGAAATGCCCTCAGGGACTTTCTTCCATTCTATGGCTTTTCATTTTTACATCTAAGACCTTCTCAGAATGGCCTTTACTCTTTTCATATTTCTATCAGCATTCTGGTCACCACCACTTAGCCAGTCACTAAGACCTTCCAAACTTTTTCTGGTCTTCTTGTCCTCTAAGCCCTCACCAGAATCTAGGCTTTCTCTGTTCTGCTCCTCCAAATTCTTCCAGCCTCTGCCCATTACCCAGTTCCGAAGGCACCTTCACATTTTAAGGTATCCTTAAATGTGAGGTATAGCTGAGGTATCCCGCTCCTGGTACCAATTTTCTATATTAGTCCATTTCTGTTGCTTATAACAGAATACCTGAAACTGGGTAATATATAAATAAATGAAATTTATTTCTTACAGTTTGGGAGGCTGGGAAGTCCAACGTCCAGGGAACACATCTTCTTCTTAGTGGGAACTCTCTACAGGGTCCCGTGGGGACCAGGGTGTCACATGGTGAGACTAGACTGAGCAGGAGAGCTCACCTGCTCACTTGCTCTCCTTATAAAGCCATCAGAACCGTGCCCATGACCACCATTAAACCATCAACTCATTACTCCATGAATGGATCAATCCATCAATCCATTCACTAGGGCACAGTCCTCAGATCCAATCTAGTCAGGCCCCCACCTTTCAAATACCATAATTGGATTTCTCACCCTCTTAACACTGTTACAATGTGGACCAAGCTTCAATGAATTTTGGGAGGACATTCATTCCATAGCAGACACATTCAACTCTTCTTTTGGAGCAAGAAAGCAGCCATGGGTGGCATGCAAATGAATGAGCATGACTGTGTTCCAATAAAACTTTATTTACAAAATATCTGGGGCCACATTGGGCCCAAGGGCCATAGTTTACTGATTCCTGAATTAGGGGGTAATGGAGAGAAACAGAAGTACTGAAAGAGTACTTAAGACACAGAAGCAACAGAACTCAGTGATTAATTGGCTTTGGGCAGGGGAAGAAGAGGAAGGGGTCAAGGAGGACCACCAGTGGGCACTAGAGCTGCAATCATTGAGAACCCATGTCCCTGAGCAGAGGCTGACTGTGGGTTCACAAGGAGAATCCCCCTATTTCCAGGTTTGAAATACCTTAAGAAATCAGTGAAAAGTTGCACAATAGTCCAGGGAAAAACAGCCTAAATTGGAGCAAGAGCGAGGAAAGGTCTCTGCCATGATCCTTCTCCCCAGGTGGGCCTAGGAGAGGCCTTGAATTCTAGGAATTACTCCCCGTCTATGCCTGAGAGCCACTGAAAGTCACCACTGTGCTCCCCCTCCCAGAAATGTCCCCCTCCTACACCTTCCTCTGCCAGGCCCTCTCCACGGTGCCCCATGATTTTCCCTTTCACCTGAATCTCTCTAAGTCAGGTACAGCTGGGAGAAGGTGGCTCCCCGAGCCCTACTGAATCAGAAAATATCAGGGTACAAGTGTGCGGGGGGAGGCGGAGGCGGCTGCTAAAGAGCAGGGTGTCCCTGGAGGCAGGTGAGAGCCTGTAAGGCAGAGAAATAGGGAGCAGATCTTGAGTCTTTATGCAGATGCAGAGACGCCTAATTCTCCAACAGGTAAGGCAACCGAGGTTAAAAATAAGATAACTGGGGGGAAAAAAATCTATATAAACAAACAAATTTTTAAAAAATTAAAATAAAATAAAATAATTATTAAAAAATCAATAAAATAAATAAAATGCCAAGCGGCCATCCGCGGGGCCCTCAGCCCATGAGGCAGGCAGACGCGTCCCCGGTCAGGCGGGAGGGTGGCAGGAAGGGGGCTGCTCCCCACGAGCGCATGCTCCAGAAGGGCTCCTCTTCAACAGTTTTAAAGGTCATGTGCTGACGCCACAGCTGCTGGGGCTGGGAGGCCAGGGCGCGCAGGAAGCGTTGTGCAAGCGGGCTCGGGAGACCCGCGGGCTCCGGGGCAGGGGACCGCCGTCTGC
>NW_007731285.1:16759-19072 GCF_000696425.1 Galeopterus variegatus | reverse complement strand
GGCAGCCCGGGAGGGTCCAGGCCCAGCGCCAACCGCCGCCAGGGGGGGGACTTGTCAGGGCAGGGCAGGGACCACGACAGCCACCCGCGGGCCCGTGACCGCTCTCCCACCGTGCATGTCCACGATTGCATGAAGCAGCCAGCCTCGCGTGACCTCTCCCTGCGGCGGGGCCCAGGAGAGCGCAGAGCTCCCCGCACAGGCAGAAGTCAGCGTGCGGCGAACGTGCAAAAGTGCGCCAGACGCTCCCGCACATCCAGGGAGGAGCAAAGCCAGGCCCGCTGCTCGCCGTGGACCCACTTAGTGCCGATCACGGCTCAAAAGGCGCCCAGAGGCTGACCCAGGAGGCCGGGGACTGAGTCCCCGCCCCCGCGACCACGGGTTGACACCGACGGCGACCCCGCCCCACCGCGGTGGCCTCTCCCGCACGCCCTCCTTCCTCGCCGAGCCTGTCCCTCTGCCGCAGCGCGGCTCCGGCCCGCAAGGCTGCTCCCAACGTCGCAGGAAACGGTGGAACTTCCACATCAGTCCGCCCAGCACACACGACCAGACCACCCCCGGCTCCGGTCTCCTGCCCCTCTTTGACCCAGGCTCCACGGTCTGGGATTGATTGATCAAGACCCCAAATGCATTTCCACCACGAGCTCTTTTTGCAGAGCTGCCGCGTCACTCCGCCCTGGAGCGCCAGGCACGTTTTAGAACCGAGCATCCCGGAGGTGGCAGTGCCCTAGCCCGGCTTTTGTTGCTGGTTGGATCCAACTCCGTGTGCTTTCTACAGGCTTTCAGTAACTCCCAAGGGCTCAGGTAACTGTACCCGGATGAAGTGTACCTGGATGATGAACCTGGACGGCTGCCACCATCGTCCCCTCCTCCCCCCGGGCGATGTGCTGCGCATTCGTGCAGGGACACTTCCTGAATGGGCAATGTTCCTGGTGCTGATCTCAGCCGGGGGCCTCAGAGAAGCTGGAGTAGTGTCGGGTGCGGGCAGTTTCAGGGTCACCAGGCCCAGTTAGCACAACGGGCTGACCTAGGAGCAAAGTCCAGCGTCAGCCAGGAGGCCAGGCGAGGCCTGAGACCCTGCAGATCGTGGAGGCCCGGCCCACCCGTGGGGCTCCTTTCAGCAGGCACCATCCTGCTAAACCAGCCAGAATGGGTAGGAGAGAAAAGCAGGCGAGGCCAGAACCAGGCTGCTCCTGAACACGGGAGGGCAGGGTGCCAGCCGTGCTTCAGCACGCAGCGTGCAGCAAACGCGAGCCACTTGTATTCAGGGGCACTTCGAGCCAAGCACATCTTGAGACCTCCCAGGCTTAACCCCACACCAGGTCCCAAAAAAACCTCTTCAACAGAGCCCAACCGTCCCATGTGAGTCAGCTGTGTGACCATGTGCCTGTCATTTGGTCTTTCTGTGCCCCCATTTCCCTAATGTAAAACAGGATGATAAAGTCCTAACCTTGAGGGTGACTGTAAAGCAGATGGAACTACACAGGAGACCCTGGCCAATTATGGCCAAGTCTATGACAACTCTCTTGGCCTTCAACGAGAAAAGAGCTCACAGACCCAAATCCAGCAACTTCCTTCCTCCTCTCCTTTGAAGAGAATACTCCGCCACGTAAAAATGAGAAAGAAACTCAAGACTTTTGCTCCTTTTTTTTTTAGAACCACTAAAGCCCAGTTAGGGTCTCAAACAGAATTTAGCGTACCCATAATTTCTGTAAACCAGTGCTTCCACAAGCAGGATAAGTGGGAAGCGAGATCATCCACGGTCTGCATCTAGCCTGGTGCTGCAAAGTGATTCCCCGCACACTCACATTCTCCCTCTCACACTCACACCTCTGACTGAAGGGTGGCGTAGCTGCTGAACTGATAAAACACTAATACGTATCATCTGCTTTTTAACTAAGTGTAATAAGCCAATTATTGATCTATGCCATGAACGAAAGGGTAGTTGTGGTTAAGGGCATTAATGTCCCAAGAGACAAGACCACAACTGCCCGCAGGGCTCTCTTGGCTTGCCAGCCTCTTGCTTCACTCTTAGGGCAGCTACAAGTCCTAAGAAATGTCAGATCTGCGTCTTCCACCCATTAATATTGATGGAGCAATCATATACACTACCACACTGTGTGAGACTCAAAAAGCCACAAGGATGTCCTCACCCTCTGAATATTAACATAAAACTGAATTGGAGAGAATACCTTAAGAAGGAAGGAAATTCTGACACATGCAACAACATGGATGAACCTTGAGAACATTATGCTAAGCAGAATAAGCCTGACACATGATTCCACTTACATGAGGTATCTAGAGAAGTCAAACCCA
>NW_007731285.1:14169-16273 GCF_000696425.1 Galeopterus variegatus | reverse complement strand
GGGGGAGAGGGAATGTTGAGTTGGTGTTTAACAGGTGCAGAGTTTCAGTTTTGCAAGATGAAAACAGTTCTGGAGGTGGACGGTGGTGATGGCTGCACAGCAACGTGAATGTACTTAACACTATTAAACTATACATTCAAAAATGGTGAAGATGGTAAATTTCGTTATGTGTATTTTACCACAACTGCAAAAAATAAAATAAATTAGAGACAACAGATAATCCCACAAAATTAAGAGGTAAGCAATGCAGCATGGACCATAGATCCAGGGAGGTTGTGGAGGTCAGGGAAGGCTTCCTGGAAGAGGCAGAGTTCACACAGCTGTTCACGCCCCTCTTAATAAGCTACGATGTGCTGTCTAAATGGACATGGAAGCCCAGCAAGGTATGAGGGCTGTCCTTAAATCCTGATCATGTCTATGGAAATCAAGGGCCAGGCTTCAACTGCCAAGGAAACTCAATCACCATGACATAGCATGGTATGGTTACTGTGACCATGTGACTCATATTCTGAGACCCAGTTCCTTTGAGAATGAAGGGACGCTATTGATGATTACAGTGGACAACGGTATATGAACTCCTGGGATACAGCAGAAAGAGCCCAGGCTTGGGAATCAGGCAGACCTGGGTTCAAATCCTATCTCATGTGGTTGTGTGAGTTACAAAAAATGACATATGAGATAGTCCCAGTCTAGAGCCTGGCGCGCCCTAAACATTACAAGCCAGTAATCTCTTATCTGCAATCCTGAAATCCAAAAACCTCTGCAAACTGAAAGCTTTATAAACTCATATAGTTGCAAAACCTGACTGCAACTAATACACGGCTATTTATCCCACTTAATGTAGTTTATTCTTGTTTTTCTCTGCCAAGATATTGATGTGTTTGATGACAGGGTGCTATTCCAGTCCCTGCTGGGAGTGGTATGAATATATACAGTATATATGGTATGATCTTTCTGAATTCCAAAGTTTCTGGGCTAGGTTAGAAGCCTGAGGACTCTAATTATAGTTATCAGTGTACTGTACAGAATTAAATCTCTTGTCACCTATAGATACAATTTACAATGCCATGTTTAGTTAAAAATAAAAAAAAAAAGCAGCATGTAGAATAATGCATGCTCTATGCCCCTATCTGTTTTTAAAGAGATGTATACACACACATAGAGGTTTGTCTATGCACAGGCCATCCCAGGAAGCCTCCCTGAGGTTGGTAACTGGTGGTTGTCTCTGGAGAGGAAAACAGGTAAATTGGGGTCAAGGGAAAGGAAAACTGAGATTTCATTGTGCTCCCTCTTATGCATTGTGAAATTTTGATCTGTATGTAGAATACACTTTTTAACATTAAACTAAAAAGTTAAAAGACATCCCACACCCATTAAAATGGCTATAATCAAAAAGAAAAAGAAAATAACGTCTTGGTGAGGAGGTGGAGAATTTGGAAACCTTGTGCACTGGTGGTGGGGATGTGAATGGTTCAAGTGCTGTGGGAAGTAATACGGAGGCTCCTCCAAGAGTTAAACATAGAATTCCCATATGATCCCGCAATCCCACTTCTGAGTATACAACCAAAATAATTGAAAACAGGGATTCAAAGAGGTTTTTGCACACCTGTGTTTATAGCAGCATTATTCACAATAGCCAAAAGGTGGGAACAACCCGAGTGTCCATTGATGGGTGAATGGATAAACAAAACGTAGTATATACACACAATAGAATATTATTCAGCCTTGAAAAGGGAGGAAATTCTGACACATGCTACAACATGGATGAACCTTGAGGACGTTATGCCAAGTGAAATAAGCCAGTCATAAGAGGACAAATACTGTATGATTCCACTTATAGAAGGTACCTAGAGTAGCCAAACTCATAGATGCAGAAAGCAGAATGGGAATTCCTAGGGGCTGGGGAGAGGGGTGGTGGGGAGTTATTGTTTAATGGGTACAGAGTTTCAGTTGGGAAGATAAAAAGCTTCTAGAGATGGGTGGAGGTGATGGCTGCACAACCATGTGAATGTACTTAATGCCACTGAACTGTACACTTAAAATGGTTAATTTTATGTTATGTATATTTTATAACAATGAAACATAAAAGAAAGTTAAAGAATAA